>NW_027477105.1:0-98311 GCF_051020955.1 Megalopta genalis
CATGTGTTGCCCATGGATTTGGAGCTTAATCATGTGTTTTGCATGGATTTGAAGCTAACTTGATTGTATCCTCAGCATTTGAAGTTACTTCATTTATATCGCAAGTATATGAAGCTAAATCATATGTGTTCCGCTTGGTTTTGAAGCTAAACCTTCTACATCGCATTCATTTGAAGCTAAATCATGTGTTTCGCATGGATTTGAAGCTAAACCTCCTACATCGCATTGATTTCCAGCTAAATCATGTGTTTCGCGTGGATTTGAAGCTAACTCGTTCGTTGCGCATGCAGTTAAATCTAAATAACGTATATCACAAGTATTTGAAGCTAACCATTTGTTTCGGATGGATTTGAAGCTAAGCCTTCTACTTCGCATTAATTAGTAGCTAAATCACGTGTTTTGCATGGATTTGAAGCTAAACCTTCTACATCGCATTGATTTGAAGCTAAATCATGTGTTTCGCATGGATTTGAAGATAACAAGTTTGTTTCGCATGCAGTTGTAGCTAAATAATGTATATCACAAGTATTTCTAGCTAAACCATATTTTTCGCATGGATTTGAAGCTAAGCCTTCTACTTCGCATTGATTTGAAGCTAAATCATTTGTTTCGCATGGATTTGAATCTAAACCTGCTACATCGCATTGATTTCCAGCTAAATCATGTGTTTCGCATGGATTTGAAGCTAACTCGTTCGTTGCGCATGCAGTTAAATCTAAATAATGTATATCACAAGTATTTGAAGCTAAACCATTTGTTTCGCATGGATTTGAAGCTAAGCCTTCTACTTCGCATTAATTAGTAGCTAAATCACGTGTTTTGCATGGATTTGAAGCTAAACCTTCTACATCGCATTGATTTGAAGCTAAATCATGTGTTTCGCATGGATATGAAGCTAAACCTTCTACATCCCGTGGATTTGAAGTTAAATCATGTGTTTCGCTTGGATTTGAAGCTAACCTTCTACATCGCATTGATTTGAAGCTAAATCATGTGTTTCGCATGGATATGAAGCTAAACCTTCTACATCCCTTGGATTTGAAGTTAAATCATGTGTTTCGCTTGGATTTGAAGCTAAACCTTCTACATCGCATTGATTTGAAACTAAATCTTGTGTATCGCATGGATTTAAAGCTAAACCTTCTACATCGCATTGATTTGAAGCTAAATCATGTGTTTCGCACGGATTTGAAGATAACAAGTTTGTTTCGCATGCAGTTGTAGCTAAATAATGTATATGACAAGTATTTCTAGCTAAACCATTTGTTTCGCATGGATTTGAAGCTAACTCGTTCGTTGCACATGCAGTTAAATCTAAATAACGTATATCACAAGTATTTGAAGCTAAACCATTTGTTTCGCATGGATTTGAAGCTAAACCTTCTACATCCTGTGGATTTGAAGTTAAATCATGTGTTTTGCATGGATTTGAAGCTAAACCTTCTACATCGCATTGATTTGCAGCTGAATCTTGTGTTTCGCATGGATATGAAGCTAAACTTCTACATCCCGTGGATTTGAAGTTAAATCATGTGTTTCGTTTGGATTTGAAGCTAAACCTTCTACATCGCATTGATTTGAAGCTAAATCGTGTTTTTCGCATGGATTTGAAGCTAAACCTTCTACATCGCATTGATTTGAAACTAAATCATGTGTTTCGCGTGGATTTGAAGGTAACTCGTTTGTTTTGCATGCAGTTGAAGCTATATCACCTTTATCCCAAGTGTTTGAAGCTAAATCATATGTGTCGCATGGATTTCAAGCTGAACCTACTACATCGCATTGATTTGAAACTAAATCTTGTGTATCGCATGGATCTAAAGCTAAACCTTCTACATCGCATTGATTTGAAGCTAAATCATGTGTTTCGCATGGATTTGAAGATAACAAGTTTGTTTCGCATGCAGTTGTAGCTAAATAATGTATATCACAAGTATTTCTAGCTAAACCATTTTTTTCGCATGGATTTGAAGCTAAGCCTTCTACTTCGCATTGATTTGAAGCTAAATCATTTGTTTCGCATGGATTTGAATCTAAACCTGCTACATCGCATTGATTTCCAGCTAAATCATGTGTTTCGCATGGATTTGAAGCTAACTCGTTCGTTGCGCATGCAGTTAAATCTAAATAATGTATATCACAAGTATTTGAAGCTTAAACCATTTGTTTCGCATGGATTTGAAGCTAAGCCTTCTACTTCGCATTAATTAGTAGCTAAATCACGTGTTTTGCATGGATTTGAAGCTAAACCTTCTACATCGCATTGATTTGAAGCTAAATCATGTGTTTCGCATGGATATGAAGCTAAACCTTCTACATCCCGTGGATTTGAAGTTAAATCATGTGTTTAGCTTGGATTTGAAGCTAAACCTTCTACATCGCATTGATTTGAAGCTAAATCGTGTTTTTCTCATGGATTTGAGGCAAACTCGTTTGTTTCGCATGCAGTTGTAGCTAAATAATGTATATCACAAGTATTTGTAGCTAAACCATTTGTTTCGCATGTATGTGAAGCTAAATCATGTGTTTACCATGACAATGAACCTAAATCATGTGTTGCCCATGGATTTGGAGCTTAATCATGTGTTTTGCATGGATTTGAAGCTAACTTGATTGTATCCTCAGCATTTGAAGTTACTTCATTTATATCGCAAGTATATGAAGCTAAATCATATGTGTTCCGCTTGTTTTGAAGCTAAACCTTCTACATCGCATTCATTTGAAGCTAAATCATGTGTTTCGCATGGATTTGAAGCTAAACCTTCTTACATCGCATTGATTTGAAGCTAAATCATGTGTTTTCGCGTGGATTTGAAGGTAACTCGTTTGTTTTGCATGGCAGTTGAAGCTATATCACCTTTATCCCAAGTGTTTGAAGCTAAATGATATGTGTCGCATGGATTTCAAGCTGAACCTACTACATCGCATTGATTTGAAACTAAATCTTGTGTATCGCATGGATTAAAGCTAAACCTTCTACATCGCATTGATTTGAAGCTAAATCATGTGTTTCGCATGGATTTGAAGATAACAAGTTTGTTTCGCATGCAGTTGTAGCTAAATAATGTATATCACAAGTATTTCTAGCTAACCATTTTTTTCGCATGGATTTGAAGCTAAGCCTTCTACTTCGCATTGATTTGAAGCTAAATCATTTGTTTCGCATGGATTTGAAGCCTAAACCTCCTATATCGCATTGATTTCCAGCTAAATCATGTGTTTTGCATGGATTTGAAGCTAACTTGATTGTATCCTCAGCATTTGAAGTTACTTCATTTATATCGCAAGTATATGAAGCTAAATCATATGTGTTCCGCTTGGTTTTGAAGCTAAACCTTCTACATCGCATTCATTTGAAGCTAAATCATGTGTTTCGCATGGATTTGAAGCTAAACCTTCTACATCGCATTGATTTGAAGTTAAATCATGTGTTTCGCAAGGATTTGAAGCTAACTCGTGTGTTTCGCATGCAGTTGAAGCTAATCATGTCTTTCACAAGTATTTGAAGATGAACCATTTGAATCGCATTGATTTGAACATGAGCCTTCTACCTCGCACTGATTTGCAACTAAATAATGTGTTTCGCATGGATTTGAAGCTAAACCTTCTACATCCCGTGGATTTGAAGTTAAATCATGTGTTTTGCATGGATTGAAGCTAAACCTTCTACATCGCATTGATTTGCAGCTGAATCTTGTGTTTCGCATGGATTTGAAGCTAACTCGTTCGTTACGCCTGTATTTGAATCTATTTCACTTATATCGCAAGTATATGAAGCTAAATCATATGTGTTCCGCTTGGTTTTGAAGCTAAACCTTCTACATCGCATTGATTTGAAGCTAAATCATGTGTTTCGGATGGATTTGAAGCTAAACCTTCTACATCGCATTGATTTGAAGCTAAATCATGTGTTTCGCGTGGATTTGAAGGTAACTCGTTTGTTTTGCATGCAGTTGAAGCTATATCACCTTTATCCCAAGTGTTTGAAGCTAAATCATATGTGTCGCATGGATTTCAAGCTGAACCTACTACATCGCATTGATTTGAAACTAAATCTTGTGTATCGCATGGATTTAAAGCTAAACCTTCTACATCGCATTGATTTGAAGCTAAATCATGTGTTTCGCACGGATTTGAAGATAACAAGTTTGTTTCGCATGCAGTTGTAGCTAAATAATGTATATGACAAGTATTTCTAGCTAAACCATTTGTTTCGCATGGATTTGAAGCAAACTCGTTCGTTGCACATGCAGTTAAATCTAAATAACGTATATCACAAGTATTTGAAGCTAAACCATTTGTTTCGCATGGATTTGAAGCTAAACCTTCTACATCCTGTGGATTTGAAGTTAAATCATGTGTTTTGCATGGATTTGAAGCTAAACCTTCTACATCGCATTGATTTGCAGCAGAATCTTGTGTTTCGCATGGATTTGAAGCTAACTCGTTCGTTTCGCCTGTAATTGAATCTATTTCACTTATATCGCAAGTATTTGAAGCTAAATCATGTGTTTCGCTTGGAGTTGAAGCTAATCCTTCTACATCGCATTGATTTGAAGCTAAATCGTGTGTTACGCATGGATTTGAGGCAAACTCGTTTGTTTCGCATGCAGTTGTAGCTAATTAATGTATATCACAAGTATTTGTAGCTAAACCATTTGTTTCGCATGGATTTGAAGCTAAGCCATCTACTTCGCATTGATTTTAAGCTAAATCATTTGTTTCGCATAGAATTGAAGCTACCTCGTTTGTTCCTCCTGCTTTTGAAGCTATATCACTTATATCGCAAGTATTTGAAGCTAAATCATATGTGTCGCATGGATTTTGAAGCTGATCCTACTACATCGCATTGATTTTAAGCAAAATCTTGTGTATCGCATGGATTTGAAGCTAAACCTTCTACATCCCATGGATATGAAGCTAAATCATGTGTTTGGCATGGATTTGAAGCTAAACCTTCTACATCGTATTGATGTGAAGCTAAATCTTGTAAATCGCATGGATTTGAAGCTAAACCTTCTACTTCGCATTGATTTGTATCTAAATCATGTGTTTCGCATGGATATGAAGCTAACTCGTTCGTTGCGCATGCAGTTAATCTAAATAACGTTTATCACGAGTATTTGAAGCTAAAACATGTGTTTCGCGTGGATTTGAAGCTAACTCAGTTGTCTCTCCTAGGTTTGAAGCTATATCACTTATATCGCAAGTATTTGAAGTTAACCATTCGTTTCGCATGGATTTGAAGCTAAACCTCCTACATCGCATTGATTTGCAGCTAAATCATGTGTTTCGCATGGATTTGAAACTAACACATTTGTTTCACAAGCAGTTGAAGCTAAATGATGTATGTCACATGCATTTGAAGCTAAACCATTTGTTCCGCCTGGATTTGAAGCAAGCCTTCTACTTCGCATTGATTTGAAACTAAATCATGTGTTTCTCATGGATTTGAAGCTAACTCGTTTGTTTCGCCTGCCGTTGAAGCTAAATCATGTATATCCGAAGTATTTGGAGCTAAACCATTTGATTCGCATGGATTTTAAGCTAAGCCTTCTACTTCGTATTGATATCAAGCTAAATCATGTGTTTCGCATGGATTTGAAACTAACCCATTTGTTTCGCAAGCAGTTGAAGCTAAATCATGTATATCACAAGTATTTGAAGCTAAACCATTTGTTCCGCCTGAATTTGAAGCAAAGCCTTCTACTTCGCGTTGATTTGAAGCTAAATCATGTGTATCGCATTGATTTGAAGCTAACTCATTTGTTTCGCCTGCATTTGAAGCTGTATCATTTATATCGCAAGTATTTGAAGCTAAATCATACGTTTCGCATGGATTTGATGTTAAACCTACTAATTCGCACTGTTTTGAAGCTAAATAATGTATTTCGCGTGGATTAGAAGCTAATTCGTCTGTTTCGAATGCAGCTGAAGCTAAATCATGTATATCACAAGTATTTGAAGCTAAACGATTTGTATCGCATGGATTTGAAGCTAAACCTTCTACATCCCATGGATTTGAAGCTAAATCATGTGTTTGGCATGGATTTGAAGCTAAACCTGCTACATCGCATTGATTGTGTATCTGAATCATGTGTTTCGCATGAATTTGAAGCTAACTCGTTTGTGTCGCATGCTGTTGAAGCTAAATCATGTATATCACAAGTATTTGTAGCTAAACCATTTGATTCGCATGGAATTTGATGCTAAGCCTTCTACTTCTCACTGATTTGATGCTGAATCATGTCTTTCGCATGGATTTGACGCTAACTCGTTTGTTTCGCATGCAGTTGGAGATATGTCATGTATATGACAAGTATTTGAAGCTAAACCATTTGTTTCGCATGTATGTGAAGCTAAATCATGTGTTTACCGTGACAATGAACCTAAATCATGTGTTGCCGATGGATTTGAAGCTTAATCATGTGTTTTGCATGGATTTGAAGCTAACTTGATTGTATCATCAGCATTTGAAGTTACTTCATTTATATCGCAAGTATTTGAAGCTAAATCATATGTGTTTAATGTGCTAAATCAATAGCTCGTTCGTTGCACATACTGTTAATCTAAATAACGTATACCACAAGTATTTGATGCTAAACCATTAGTTTCGCATGGTTTTGAAGCTAAGCCTTCTACTTCGTATTAATTGGAAGCTAAACCACGTGTTTTGCATGAACTTGAAGCTGAACCTTCTACATCGCATTGATTTGCAAATGAATCATGTGTTCGCATGGATTTGAAGCTAACTCGTTCGTTTCGCCTGTATTTGAATCTATATCACTTATATCGCAAGTATTTGAAGCTAAATCATATGTGTCGCATGGATTTGAAGCTGAACCTTCTACATCGCATTGATTTGAAGCTAAATCTTGAGAATCGCATGGATTTGAAGCTAAATCATGTTATTCGCTTGGACTCGAAGATAACTCGCTTGTTTAGCCTGCATTTGAAGCTCTACCATTGTATACTGCAAGTATTTGAATCTAAATCATTCGTTTCGCATGGATTTGAAGCTAATCTTCTAATTCGCATTCTTTTGCATCTAAATCATGTGTTTCGCATGGATTTGAAGCTAAATCGTTTGTTTCGCAATGATTTGAAGCTAAACCTTCTACATCGTATTGATTTGAAGCTAAATCATGTGTTTCGCATGGATTTGAAGCTAACTTGTTTGTTTCCCCTGCATTTGATAGCTTAGCTATATTCAGTATTGAATCTGAATTAATCAATTGTTTCTATGTATTTGAAGCAAATCCTTCTACTTCTCATTGATTTGAAGATAAATCATGGTTCTCAGGATGGATTTGAAGCTATCTCGTACGTTCCTCTTGCATTTGAAGCTATACCATTTATATCGCAAGTATCTGAAGCTATATAATCATTATTTCGATGGATTTGAAGCTAAACCTTCTACATCGCACTGATTTGCAGCTTAATAATGTGTTTTGCATGGCTTTGAAGCTAACTCGTTTGTTTCCCTACATTAAGAGCTATATCACTTATATAACAAGTACCTGATGCTAAATCATTTGTTTCGCATGGATTTGGAGCTAAACCTTCCACATCGCATTGATTTCCAGCTAAATCATGTGTTTCGCATGGACATGAAGCTAACTTGTTTGTTTCGCATGCAGTTGTAGCTAAATAATGTATATCACATGTATTTGTAGCTAAACCACATGTTTCGCATGGATTTGAATCTAAGCCTTCTGCTTCGCATTGATTTGAAGCTAAATCATTTGTTTCGCATGGATTTGAAGATAACAAGTTTGTTTCGCATGCAGTTGTAGCTAAATAATGTATATCACAAGTATTTCTAGCTAAACCATTTTTTTCGCATGGATTTGAAGCTAAGCCTTCTACTTCGCATTGATTTGAAGTTAAATCATGTGTTTCGCATGGATTTGAAGCAAACTCGTTTCGTTGCACATGCAGTTAAATCTAAATAACGTATATCACAAGTATTTGAAGCTAAACCATTTGTTTCGCATGGATTTGAAGCTAAACCTTCTACATCCTGTGGATTTGAAGTTAAATCATGTGTTTTGCATGGATTTGAAGCTAAACCTTCTACATCGCATTGATTTGCAGCAGAATCTTGTGTTTCGCATGGATTTGAAGCTAACTCGTTCGTTTCGCCTGTAATTGAATCTATTTCACTTATATCGCAAGTATTTGAAGCTAAATCATGTGTTTCGCTTGGAGTTGAAGCTATCCTTCTACATCGCATTGATTTGAAGCTAAATCGTGTGTTACGCATGGATTTGAGGCAAACTCGTTTGTTTTCGCATGCAGTTGTAGCTAATTAATGTATATCACAAGTATTTGTAGCTAAACCATTTGTTTCGCATGGATTTGAAGCTACGCCATCTACTTCGCATTGATTTTAAGCTAAATCATTTGTTTCGCATAGAATTGAAGCTACCTCGTTGTTCCTCCTGCTTTTGAAGCTATATCACTTATATCGCAAGTATTTGAAGCTAAATCATATGTGTCGCATGGATTGAAGCTGATCCTACTACATCGCATTGATTTAAGCAAAATCTTGTGTATCGCATGGATTTGAAGCTAAACCTTCTACATCCCATGGATATGAAGCTAAATCATGTGTTTGGCATGGATTTGAAGCTAAACCTTCTACATCGTATTGATGTGAAGCTAAATCTTGTAAATCGCATGGATTTGAAGCTTAAACCTTCTACTTCGCATTGATTTGTATCTAAATCATGTGTTTTCGCATGGATATGAAGCTAACTCGTTCGTTGCGCATGCAGTTAAATCTAAATAACGTTTATCACGAGTATTTGAAGCTAAAACATGTGTTTCGCGTGGATTTGAAGCTAACTCAGTTGTCTCTCCTAGGTTTGAAGCTATATCACTTATATCGCAAGTATTTGAAGTTAAACCATTCGTTTCGCATGGATTTGAAGCTAAACCTCCTACATCGCATTGATTTGCAGCTAAATCATGTGTTTCGCATGGATTTGAAACTAACACATTTGTTTCGCAAGCAGTTGAAGCTAAATGATGTATGTCACATGCATTTGAAGCTAAACCATTTGTTCCGCCTGGATTTGAAGCAAAGCCTTCTACTTCGCATTGATTTGAAACTAAATCATGTGTTCGGATGGATTTGAAGCTAAACCTTCTACATCGCATTGATTTGAAGCTAAATCATGTGTTTCGCGTGGATTTGAAGGTAACTCGTTTGTTTTGCATGCAGTTGAAGCTATATCACCTTATCCCAAGTGTTTGAAGCTAAATCATGTGTGTCGCATGGATTTCAAGCTGAACCTACTACAGCGCATTGATTTGAAACTAAATCTTGTGTATCGCATGGATTTAAAGCTAAACCTTCTACATCGCATTGATTTGAAGCTAAATCATGTGTTTCGCACGGATTTGAAGATAACAAGTTTGTTTCGCATGCAGTTGTAGCTAAATAATGTATATGACAAGTATTTCTAGCTAAACCATTTGTTTCGCATGGATTTGAAGCTAACTCGTTCGTTGCACATGCAGTTAAATCTAATAACGTATATCACAAGTATTTGAAGCTAAACCATTTGTTTCGCATGGATTTGAAGCTAAACCTTCTACATCCTGTGGATTTGAAGTTAAATCATGTGTTTTGCATGGATTTGAAGCTAAACCTTCTACATCGCATTGATTTGCAGCTGAATCTTGTGTTTCGCATGGATTTGAAGCTAACTCGTTCGTTTCGCCTCTAATTGAATCTATTTCACTTATATCGCAAGTATTTGAAGCTAAATCATGTGTTTCGCTCTGGAGTTGAAGCTAAACCTGCTACATCGCATTGATTTGAAGCTAAATCGTGTGTTACGCATGGATTTGAGGCAAACTCGTTTGTTTCGCATGCAGTTGTAGCTAATTAATGTATATCACAAGTATTTGTAGCTAAACCATTTGTTTCGCATGGATTTGAAGCTAAGCCATCTACTTCGCATTGATTTTAAGCTAAATCATTTGTTTCGCATAGAATTGAAGCTACCCTCGTTTGTTCCTCCTGCTTTTGAAGCTATATCACTTATATCGCAAGTATTTGAAGCTAAATCATATGTGTCGCATGGATTTGAGCTGATCCTACTACATCGCATTGATTTTAAGCAAAATCTTGTGTATCGCATGGATTTGAAGCTAAACCTTCTACATCCCATGGATATGAAGCTAAATCATGTGTTTGGCATGGATTTGAAGCTAAACCTTCTACATCGTATTGATGTGAAGCTAAATCTTGTAAATCGCATGGATTTGAAGCTAAACCTTCTACTTCGCATTGATTTGTATCTAAATCATGTGTTTCGCATGGATATGAAGCTAACTCGTTCGTTGCGCATGCAGTTAAATCTAAATAACGTTTATCACGAGTATTTGAAGCTAAAACATGTGTTTCGCATGGATTTGAAGCTAACTCAGTTGTCTCTCCTAGGTTTAAAGCTATATCACTTATATCGCAAGTATTTGAAGTTAAACCATTCGTTTCGCATGGATTTGAAGCTAAGCCTTATAATTCGCATTGTCTTGAAGCATAATAATGTATTTCGCGTGGATTCGAAGCTAACTCGTCTGTTTCGAATGCAGCTGAAACTAAATCATGTATATCACAATTATTTGAATCTAAACCATTTGTATGGCAAGGATTTGAAGCTAAAACTTCTACATCGCATTTATTTGCAGCTGAACCATGTGTTTCGCATGGATTTGAAGCTAACTCGTTCGTTTCGCCTGTATTTGAATCTGATTAACTTATATGGCAAGTATTTGAAGTTAAATCATTTGTTTCGCATGGATTTGAAGCTAAACCTCCCTACATCGCATTGATTTGCAGCTAAATCATGTGTTTCGCATGGATTTGAAACTAACACATTTGTTTCGCAAGCAGTTGAAGCTAAATGATGTATGTCACATGCATTTGAAGCTAAACCATTTGTTCCGCCTGAATTTGAAGCAAAGCCTTCTACTTCGCGTTGATTTGAAGCTAAATCATGTGTATCGCATTGATTTGAAGCTAACTCATTTGTTTCGCCTGCATTTGAAGCTGTATCATTTATATCGCAAGTATTTGAAGCTAAATCATACGTTTCGCATGGATTTGATGTTAAACCTACTAATTCGCACTGTTTTGAAGCTAAATAATGTATTTCGCGTGGATTAGAAGCTAATTCGTCTGTTTCGAATGCAGCTGAAGCTAAATCATGTATATCACGAAGTATTTGAAGCTAAACGATTTGTATCGCATGGATTTGAAGCTAAACCTTCTACATCCCATGGATTTGAAGCTAAATCATGTGTTTGGCATGGATTTAAAGCTAAACCTGCTACATCGCATTGATGTGCATCTGAATCATGTGTTTCGCATGAATTTGAAGCTAACTCGTTTGTGTCGCATGCTGTTGAAGCTAAATCATGTATATCACAAGTATTTGTAGCTAAACCATTTGATTCGCATGGAATTTGATGCTAAGCCTTCTACTTCTCACTGATTTGATGCTGAATCATGTCTTTCGCATGGATTTGATGCTAACTCGTTTGTTTTGCATGCAGTTGGAGATATGTCATGTATATGACAAGTATTTGAAGCTAAACCATTTGTTTCGCATGTATGTGAAGCTAAATCATGTGTTTACCGTGACAATGAACCTAAATCATGTGTTGCCGATGGATTTGAAGCTTAATCATGTGTTTTGCATGGATTTGAAGCTAACTTGATTGTATCATCAGCATTTGAAGTTACTTCATTTATATCGCAAGTATTTGAAGCTAAATCATATGTGTTTAATGTGCTAAATCAATAGCTCGTTCGTTGCACATACTGTTAAATCTAAATAACGTATACCACAAGTATTTGATGCTAAACCATTAGTTTCGCATGGTTTTGAAGCTAAGCCTTCTACTTCGTATTAATTGGAAGCTAAACCACGTGTTTTGCATGGACTTGAAGCTGAACCTTCTACATCGCATTGATTTGCAAATGAATCATGTGTTTCGCATGGATTTGAAGCTAACTCGTTCGTTTCGCCTGTATTTGAATCTATATCACTTATATCGCAAGTATTTGAAGCTAAATCATGTGTTTCGCTTGGATTTGAAGCTAAACCTTCTCCATCGCATTCATTTGAACCAATTCATGTGTTTCGCGTGGATTTCAAGCTAACTCGTTTGTTTCGCATGCAGTTGTAGCTAAATAATGTATATCACAAGTATTTGTAGCTAAATCATTTGTTTCGCATGGATTTGAAGCTAGGCCTTGACTTTCGCATTGATTTGAAGCTAAATCATTTGTTTCGCATAGAACTGAAGCTACCTCGTTTGTCCCCCTGCTTTTGAAGCTATATCACTTATATCGCAAGTATTTGAAGCTAAATCATATGTGTCGCATGGATTTGAAGCTGAACCTTCTACATCGCATTGATTTGAAGCTAAATCTTGAGAATCGCATGGATTTGAAGCTAAATCATGTTATTCGCTTGGACTCGAAGATAACTCGCTTGTTTAGCCTGCATTTGAAGCTCTACCATTTATACTGCAAGTATTTGAATCTAAATCATTCGTTTCGCATGGATTTGAAGCTAATCCTTCTAATTCGCATTCTTTTGCATCTAAATCATGTGTTTCGCATGGATTTGAAGCTAAATCGTTTGTTTCGCATGGATTTGAAGCTAAACCTTCTACATCGTAATGATTTGAAGCTAAATCATGTGTTTCGCATGGATTTGAAGCTAACTTGCTTGTTTCCCCTGCATTTGAAGCTATATCACTTATATTGCAAGTATCTGAATCTAAATCAATTGTTTCTCATGTATTTGAAGCAAAGCCTTCTACTTCTCATTGATTTGAAGATAAATCATGTGTTTCTCATGGATTTGAAGCTATCTCGTTCGTTCCTCTTGCATTTGAAGCTATACCATTTATATCGCAAGTATCTGAAGCTAAATCATTTATTTCGCATGGATTTGAAGCTAAACCTTCTACATCGCACTGATTTGCAGCTTAATAATGTGTTTTGCATGGCTTTGAAGCTAACTCGTTTGCTTCCCCTACATTAAGAGCTATATCACTTATATAACAAGTACCTGATGCTAAATCATTTGTTTCGCATGGATTTGGAGCTAAACCTTCCACATCGCATTGATTTCCAGCTAAATCATGTGTTTCGCATGGACATGAAGCTAACTTGTTTGTTTCGCATGCAGTTGTAGCTAAATAATGTATATCACATGTATTTGTAGCTAAACCACATGTTTCGCATGGATTTGATTCTAAGCCTTCTGCTTCGCATTGATTTGAAGCTAAATCATTTGTTTCGCATGGATTTGAAGATAACAAGTTTGTTTCGCATGCAGTTGTAGCTAAATAATGTATATCACAAGTATTTCTAGCTAAACCATTTTTTTCGCATGGATTTGAAGCTAAGCCTTCTACTTCGCATTGATTTGAAGCTAAATCATTTGTTTCGCATGGATTTGAATCTAAACCTGCTACATCGCATTGATTTCCAGCTAAATCATGTGTTTCGCATGGATTTGAAGCTAACTCGTTCGTTGCGCATGCAGTTAAATCTAAATAATGTATATCACAAGTATTTGAAGCTAAACCATTTGTTTCGCATGGATTTGAAGCTAAGCCTTCTACTTCGCATTAATTAGTAGCTAAATCACGTGTTTTGCATGGATTTGAAGCTAAACCTTCTACATCGCATTGATTTGAAGCTAAATCATGTGTTTCGCAAGGATTTGAAGCTAACTCGTGTGTTTCGCATGCAGTTGAAGCTAAATCATGTCTTTCACAAGTATTTGAAGATGAACCATTTGAATCGCATTGATTTGAACACGAGCCTACTACTTCGCACTGATTTGCAACTAAATAATGTGTTTCGCATGGATTTGAAGCTAAACCTTCTACATCCCGTGGATTTGAAGTTAAATCATGTGTTTTGCATGGATTTGAAGCTAAACCTTCTACATCGCATTGATTTGCAGCTGAATCTTGTGTTTCGCATGGATTTGAAGCTAACTCGTTCGTTACGCCTGTATTTGAATCTATTTCACTTATATCGCAAGTATATGAAGCTAAATCATATGTGTTCCGCTTGGTTTTGAAGCTAAACCTTCTACATCGCATTGATTTGAAGCTAAATCATGTGTTTCGGATGGATTTGAAGCTAAACCTTCTACATCGCATTGATTTGAAGCTAAATCATGTGTTTCGCGTGGATTTGAAGGTAACTCGTTTGTTTTGCATGCAGTTGAAGCTATATCACCTTTATCCCAAGTGTTTGAAGCTAAATTATATGTGTCGCATGGATTTCAAGCTGAACCTACTACAGCGCATTGATTTGAAACTAAATCTTGTGTATCGCATGGATTTAAAGCTAAACCTTCTACATCGCATTGATTTGAAGCTAAATCATGTGTTTCGCACGGATTTGAAGATAACAAGTTTGTTTCGCATGCAGTTGTAGCTAAATAATGTATATGACAAGTATTTCTAGCTAAACCATTTGTTTCGCATGGATTTGAAGCTAACTCGTTCGTTGCACATGCAGTTAAATCTAAATAACGTATATCACAAGTATTTGAAGCTAAACCATTTGTTTCGCATGGATTTGAAGCTAAACCTTCTACATCCTGTGGATTTGAAGTTAAATCATGTGTTTTGCATGGATTTGAAGCTAAACCTTCTACATCGCATTGATTTGCAGCTGAATCTTGTGTTTCGCATGGATTTGAAGCTAACTCGTTCGTTTCGCCTGTAATTGAATCTATTTCACTTATATCGCAAGTATTTGAAGCTAAATCATGTGTTTCGCTTGGAGTTGAAGCTAAACCTTCTACATCGCATTGATTTGAAGCTAAATCGTGTGTTACGCATGGATTTGAGGCAAACTCGTATGTTTCGCATGCAGTTGTAGCTAATTAATGTATATCACAAGTATTTGTAGCTAAACCATTTGTTTCGCATGGATTTGAAGCTAAGCCATCTACTTCGCATTGATTTTAAGCTAAATCATTTGTTTCGCATAGAATTGAAGCTACCTCGTTTGTTCCTCCTGCTTTTGAAGCTATATCACTTATATCGCAAGTATTTGAAGCTAAATCATATGTGTCGCATGGATTTGAAGCTGATCCTAATACATCGCATTGATTTTAAGCAAAATCTTGTGTATCGCATGGATTTGAAGCTAAACCTTCTACATCCCATGGATATGAAGCTAAATCATGTGTTTGGCATGGATTTGAAGCTAAACCTTCTACATCGTATTGATGTGAAGCTAAATCTTGTAAATCGCATGGATTTGAAGCTAAACCTTCTACTTCGCATTGATTTGTATCTAAATCATGTGTTTCGCATGGATATGAAGCTAACTCGTTCGTTGCGCATGCAGTTAAATCTAAATAACGTTTATCACGAGTATTTGAAGCTAAAACATGTGTTTCGCATGGATTTGAAGCTAACTCAGTTGTCTCTCCTAGGTTTGAAGCTATATCACTTATATCGCAAGTATTTGAAGTTAAACCATTCGTTTCGCATGGATTTGAAGCTAAGCCTTATAATTCGCATTGTCTTGAAGCATAATAATGTATTTCGCGTGGATTCGAAGCAAACTCGTCTGTTTCGAATGCAGCTGAAACTAAATCATGTATATCACAATTATTTGAATCTAAACCATTTGTATGGCAAGGATTTGAAGCTAAAACTTCTACATCGCATTTATTTGCAGCTGAACCATGTGTTTCGCATGGATTTGAAGCTAACTCGTTCGTTTCGCCTGTATTTGAATCTGTTTAACTTATATGGCAAGTATTTGAAGTTAAATCATTTGTTTCGCATGGATTTGAAGCTAAACCGCCTACATCGCATTGATTTGCAGCTAAATCATGTGTTTCGCATGGATTTGAAACTAACACATTTGTTTCGCAAGCAGTTGAAGCTAAATGATGTATGTCACATGCATTTGAAGCTAAACCATTTGTTCCGCCTGAATTTGAAGCAAAGCCTTCTACTTCGCGTTGATTTGAAGCTAAATCATGTGTATCGCATTGATTTGAAGCTAACTCATTTGTTTCGCCTGCATTTGAAGCTGTATCATTTATATCGCAAGTATTTGAAGCTAAATCATACGTTTCGCATGGATTTGATGTTAAACCTACTAATTCGCACTGTTTTGAAGCTAAATAATGTATTTCGCGTGGATTAGAAGCTAATTCGTCTGTTTCGAATGCAGCTGAAGCTAAATCATGTATATCACAAGTATTTGAAGCTAAACGATTTGTATCGCATGGATTTGAAGCTAAACCTTCTACATCCCATGGATTTGAAGCTAAATCATGTGTTTGGCATGGATTTGAAGCTAAACCTGCTACATCGCATTGATGTGCATCTGAATCATGTGTTTCGCATGAATTTGAAGCTAACTCGTTTGTGTCGCATGCTGTTGAAGCTAAATCATGTATATCACAAGTATTTGTAGCTAAACCATTTGATTCGCATGGAATTTGATGCTAAGCCTTCTACTTCTCACTGATTTGATGCTGAATCATGTCTTTCGCATGGATTTGATGCTAACTCGTTTGTTTTGCATGCAGTTGGAGATATGTCATGTATATGACAAGTATTTGAAGCTAAACCATTTGTTTCGCATGTATGTGAAGCTAAATCATGTGTTTACCGTGACAATGAACCTAAATCATGTGTTGCCGATGGATTTGAAGCTTAATCATGTGTTTTGCATGGATTTGAAGCTAACTTGATTGTATCATCAGCATTTGAAGTTACTTCATTTATATCGCAAGTATTTGAAGCTAAATCATATGTGTTTAATGTGCTAAATCAATAGCTCGTTCGTTGCACATACTGTTAAATCTAAATAACGTATACCACAAGTATTTGATGCTAAACCATTAGTTTCGCATGGTTTTGAAGCTAAGCCTTCTACTTCGTATTAATTGGAAGCTAAACCACGTGTTTTGCATGGACTTGAAGCTGAACCTTCTACATCGCATTGATTTGCAAATGAATCATGTGTTTCGCATGGATTTGAAGCTAACTCGTTCGTTTCGCCTGTATTTGAATCTATATCACTTATATCGCAAGTATTTGAAGCTAAATCATGTGTTTCGCTTGGATTTGAAGCTAAACCTTCTCCATCGCATTCATTTGAACCAATTCATGTGTTTCGCGTGGATTTCAAGCTAACTCGTTTGTTTCGCATGCAGTTGTAGCTAAATAATGTATATCACAAGTATTTGTAGCTAAATCATTTGTTTCGCATGGATTTGAAGCTAGGCCTTGACTTTCGCATTGATTTGAAGCTAAATCATTTGTTTCGCATAGAACTGAAGCTACCTCGTTTGTCCCTCCTGCTTTTGAAGCTATATCACTTATATCGCAAGTATTTGAAGCTAAATCATATGTGTCGCATGGATTTGAAGCTGAACCTTCTACATCGCATTGATTTGAAGCTAAATCTTGAGAATCGCATGGATTTGAAGCTAAATCATGTTATTCGCTTGGACTCGAAGATAACTCGCTTGTTTAGCCTGCATTTGAAGCTCTACCATTTATACTGCAAGTATTTGAATCTAAATCATTCGTTTCGCATGGATTTGAAGCTAATCCTTCTAATTCGCATTCTTTTGCATCTAAATCATGTGTTTCGCATGGATTTGAAGCTAAATCGTTTGTTTCGCATGGATTTGAAGCTAAACCTTCTACATCGTAATGATTTGAAGCTAAATCATGTGTTTCGCATGGATTTGAAGCTAACTTGTTTGTTTCCCCTGAATTTGAAGCTATATCACTTATATCGCAAGTATCTGAATCTAAATCAATTGTTTCTCATGTATTTGAAGCAAAGCCTTCTACTTCTCATTGATTTGAAGATAAATCATGTGTTTCTCATGGATTTGAAGCTATCTCGTTCGTTCCTCTTGCATTTGAAGCTATACCATTTATATCGCAAGTATCTGAAGCTAAATCATTTATTTCGCATGGATTTGAAGCTAAACCTTCTACATCGCACTGATTTGCAGCTTAATAATGTGTTTTGCATGGCTTTGAAGCTAACTCGTTTGTTTCCCCTACATTAAGAGCTATATCACTTATATAACAAGTACCTGATGCTAAATCATTTGTTTCGCATGGATTTGGAGCTAAACCTTCCACATCGTATTGATTTCCAGCTAAATCATGTGTTTCGCATGGACATGAAGCTAACTTGTTTGTTTCGCATGCAGTTGTAGCTAAATAATGTATATCACATGTATTTGTAGCTAAACCACATGTTTCGCATGGATTTGATTCTAAGCCTTCTGCTTCGCATTGATTTGAAGCTAAATCATTTGTTTCGCATGGATTTGAAGATAACAAGTTTGTTTCGCATGCAGTTGTAGCTAAATAATGTATATCACAAGTATTTCTAGCTAAACCATTTTTTTCGCATGGATTTGAAGCTAAGCCTTCTACTTCGCATTGATTTGAAGCTAAATCATTTGTTTCGCATGGATTTGAAGCTAAACCTCCTACATCGCATTGATTTCCAGCTAAATCATGTGTTTTGCATGGATTTGAAGCTAACTTGATTGTATCCTCAGCATTTGAAGTTACTTCATTTATATCGCAAGTATATGAAGCTAAATCATATGTGTTCCGCTTGGTTTTGAAGCTAAACCTTCTACATCGCATTCATTTGAAGCTAAATCATGTGTTTCGCATGGATTTGAAGCTAAACCTTCTACATCCCATTGATTTGAAGTTAAATCATGTGTTTCGCAAGGATTTGAAGCTAACTCGTGTGTTTCGCATGCAGTTGAAGCTAAATCATGTCTTTCACAAGTATTTGAAGATGAACCATTTGAATCGCATTGATTTGAACACGAGCCTACTACTTCGCACTGATTTGCAACTAAATAATGTGTTTCGCATGGATTTGAAGCTAAACCTTCTACATCCCGTGGATTTGAAGTTAAATCATGTGTTTTGCATGGATTTGAAGCTAAACCTTCTACATCGCATTGATTTGCAGCTGAATCATGTGTTTCGCGTGGATTTGAAGGTAACTCGTTTGTTTTGCATGCAGTTGAAGCTATATCACCTTTATCCCAAGTGTTTGAAGCTAAATCATATGTGTCGCATGGATTTCAAGCTGAACCTACTACAGCGCATTGATTTGAATCTAAATCTTGTGTATCGCATGGATTTAAAGCTAAACCTTCTACATCGCATTGATTTGAAGCTAAATCATGTGTTTCGCACGGATTTGAAGATAACAAGTCTGTTTCGCATGCAGTTGTAGCTAAATAATGTATATGACAAGTATTTCTAGCTAAACCATTTGTTTCGCATGGATTTGAAGCTAACTCGTTCGTTGCACATGCAGTTAAATCTAAATAACTTATATCACAAGTATTTGATGCTAAACCATTAGTTTCGCATGGTTTTGAAGCTAAGCCTTCCACTTCGTATTAATTGGAAGCTAAACCACGTGTTTTGCATGGACTTGAAGCTGAACCTTCTACATCGCATTGATTTGCAAATGAATCATGTGTTTCGCATGGATTTGAAGCTAACTCGTTCGTTTCGCCTGTATTTGAATCTATATCACTTATATCGCAAGTATTTGAAGCTAAATCATGTTTTTCGCTTGGATTTGAAGCTAAACCTTCTCCATCGCATTCATTTGAACCAATTCATGTGTTTCGCGTGGATTTCAAGCTAACTCGTTTGTTTCGCATGCAGTTGTAGCTAAATAATGTATATCACAAGTATTTGTAGCTAAATCATTTGTTTCGCATGGATTTGAAGCTAAGCCTTGACTTTCGCATTGATTTGAAGCTAAATCATTTGTTTCGCATAGAACTGAAGCTACCTCGTTTGTCCCTCCTGCTTTTGAAGCTATATCACTTATATCGCAAGTATTTGAAGCTAAATCATATGTGTCGCGTGGATTTGAAGCTGAACCTTCTACATCGCATTGATTTGAAGCTAAATCTTGAGAATCGCATGGATTTGAAGCTAAACCTTCTACTTCGCATTGATTTGTATCTAAATCATGTGTTTCGCATGGATATGAAGCTAACTCGTTCGTTGCGCATGCAGTTAAATCTAAATAACGTTTACCACGAGTATTTGAAGCTAAAACATGTGTTTCGCATGGATTTGAAGCTAACTCAGTTGTCTCTCCTAGGTTTGAAGCTATATCACTTATATCGCAAGTATTTGAAGTTAAACCATTCGTTTCGCATGGATTTGAAGCTAAGCCTTATAATTCGCATTGTCTTGAAGCATAATAATGTATTTCGCGTGGATTCGAAGCTAACTCGTCTGTTTCGAATGCAGCTGAAACTAAATCATGTATATCACAATTATTTGAATCTAAACCATTTGTATGGCAAGGATTTGAAGCTAAAACTTCTACATCGCATTTATTTGCAGCTGAACCATGTGTTTCGCATGGATTTGAAGCTAACTCGTTCGTTTCGCCTGTATTTGAATCTGTTTAACTTATATGGCAAGTATTTGAAGTTAAATCATTTGTTTCGCATGGATTTGAAGCTAAACCTCCTACATCGCATTGATTTGCAGCTAAATCATGTGTTTCGCATGGATTTGAAACTAACACATTTGTTTCGCAAGCAGTTGAAGCTAAATGATGTATGTCACATGCATTTGAAGCTAAACCATTTGTTCCGCCTGGATTTGAAGCAAAGCCTTCTACTTCGCATTGATTTGAAACTAAGTCATGTGTTTCGCATGGATTTGAAGCTAACTCGTTTGTTTCGCCTGCCGTTGAAGCTAAATCATGTATATCCGAAGTATTTGGAGCTAAACCATTTGATTCGCATGGATTTGAAGCTAAACCTCCTACATCGCATTGATTTGCAGCTAAATCATGTGTTTCGCATGGATTTGAAACTAACACATTTGTTTCGCAAGCAGTTGAAGCTAAATGATGTATGTCACATGCATTTGAAGCTAAACCATTTGTTCCGCCTGAATTTGAAGCAAAGCCTTCTACTTCGCGTTGATTTGAAGCTAAATCATGTGTATCGCATTGATTTGAAGCTAACTCATTTGTTTCGCCTGCATTTGAAGCTGTATCATTTATATCGCAAGTATTTGAAGCTAAATCATACGTTTCGCATGGATTTGATGTTAAACCTACTAATTCGCACTGTTTTGAAGCTAAATAATGTATTTCGCGTGGATTAGAAGCTAATTCGTCTGTTTCGAATGCAGCTGAAGCTAAATCATGTATATCACAAGTATTTGAAGCTAAACGATTTGTATCGCATGGATTTGAAGCTAAACCTTCTACATCCCATGGATTTGAAGCTAAATCATGTGTTTGGCATGGATTTGAAGCTAAACCTGCTACATCGCATTGATGTGCATCTGAATCATGTGTTTCGCATGAATTTGAAGCTAACTCGTTTGTGTCGCATGCTGTTGAAGCTAAATCATGTATATCACAAGTATTTGTAGCTAAACCATTTGATTCGCATGGAATTTGATGCTAAGCCTTCTACTTCTCACTGATTTGATGCTGAATCATGTCTTTCGCATGGATTTGATGCTAACTCGTTTGTTTTGCATGCAGTTGGAGATATGTCATGTATATGACAAGTATTTGAAGCTAAACCATTTGTTTCGCATGTATGTGAAGCTAAATCATGTGTTTACCGTGACAATGAACCTAAATCATGTGTTGCCGATGGATTTGAAGCTTAATCATGTGTTTTGCATGGATTTGAAGCTAACTTGATTGTATCATCAGCATTTGAAGTTACTTCATTTATATCGCAAGTATTTGAAGCTAAATCATATGTGTTTAATGTGCTAAATCAATAGCTCGTTCGTTGCACATACTGTTAAATCTAAATAACGTATACCACAAGTATTTGATGCTAAACCATTAGTTTCGCATGGTTTTGAAGCTAAGCCTTCTACTTCGTATTAATTGGAAGCTAAACCACGTGTTTTGCATGGACTTGAAGCTGAACCTTCTACATCGCATTGATTTGCAAATGAATCATGTGTTTCGCATGGATTTGAAGCTAACTCGTTCGTTTCGCCTGTATTTGAATCTATATCACTTATATCGCAAGTATTTGAAGCTAAATCATGTGTTTCGCTTGGATTTGAAGCTAAACCTTCTCCATCGCATTCATTTGAACCAATTCATGTGTTTCGCGTGGATTTCAAGCTAACTCGTTTGTTTCGCATGCAGTTGTAGCTAAATAATGTATATCACAAGTATTTGTAGCTAAATCATTTGTTTCGCATGGATTTGAAGCTAGGCCTTGACTTTCGCATTGATTTGAAGCTAAATCATTTGTTTCGCATAGAACTGAAGCTACCTCGTTTGTCCCTCCTGCTTTTGAAGCTATATCACTTATATCGCAAGTATTTGAAGCTAAATCATATGTGTCGCATGGATTTGAAGCTGAACCTTCTACATCGCATTGATTTGAAGCTAAATCTTGAGAATCGCATGGATTTGAAGCTAAATCATGTTATTCGCTTGGACTCGAAGATAACTCGCTTGTTTAGCCTGCATTTGAAGCTCTACCATTTATACTGCAAGTATTTGAATCTAAATCATTCGTTTCGCATGGATTTGAAGCTAATCCTTCTAATTCGCATTCTTTTGCATCTAAATCATGTGTTTCGCATGGATTTGAAGCTAAATCGTTTGTTTCGCATGGATTTGAAGCTAAACCTTCTACATCGTAATGATTTGAAGCTAAATCATGTGTTTCGCATGGATTTGAAGCTAACTTGTTTGTTTCCCCTGAATTTGAAGCTATATCACTTATATCGCAAGTATCTGAATCTAAATCAATTGTTTCTCATGTATTTGAAGCAAAGCCTTCTACTTCTCATTGATTTGAAGATAAATCATGTGTTTCTCATGGATTTGAAGCTATCTCGTTCGTTCCTCTTGCATTTGAAGCTATACCATTTATATCGCAAGTATCTGAAGCTAAATCATTTATTTCGCATGGATTTGAAGCTAAACCTTCTACATCGCACTGATTTGCAGCTTAATAATGTGTTTTGCATGGCTTTGAAGCTAACTCGTTTGTTTCCCCTACATTAAGAGCTATATCACTTATATAACAAGTACCTGATGCTAAATCATTTGTTTCGCATGGATTTGGAGCTAAACCTTCCACATCGTATTGATTTCCAGCTAAATCATGTGTTTCGCATGGACATGAAGCTAACTTGTTTGTTTCGCATGCAGTTGTAGCTAAATAATGTATATCACATGTATTTGTAGCTAAACCACATGCTTCGCATGGATTTGATTCTAAGCCTTCTGCTTCGCATTGATTTGAAGCTAAATCATTTGTTTCGCATGGATTTGAAGATAACAAGTTTGTTTCGCATGCAGTTGTAGCTAAATAATGTATATCACAAGTATTTCTAGCTAAACCATTTTTTTCGCATGGATTTGAAGCTAAGCCTTCTACTTCGCATTGATTTGAAGCTAAATCATTTGTTTCGCATGGATTTGAAGCTAAACCTCCTACATCGCATTGATTTCCAGCTAAATCATGTGTTTTGCATGGATTTGAAGCTAACTTGATTGTATCCTCAGCATTTGAAGTTACTTCATTTATATCGCAAGTATATGAAGCTAAATCATATGTGTTCCGCTTGGTTTTGAAGCTAAACCTTCTACATCGCATTCATTTGAAGCTAAATCATGTGTTTCGCATGGATTTGAAGCTAAACCTTCTACATCCCATTGATTTGAAGTTAAATCATGTGTTTCGCAAGGATTTGAAGCTAACTCGTGTGTTTCGCATGCAGTTGAAGCTAAATCATGTCTTTCACAAGTATTTGAAGATGAACCATTTGAATCGCATTGATTTGAACACGAGCCTACTACTTCGCACTGATTTGCAACTAAATAATGTGTTTCGCATGGATTTGAAGCTAAACCTTCTACATCCCGTGGATTTGAAGTTAAATCATGTGTTTTGCATGGATTTGAAGCTAAACCTTCTACATCGCATTGATTTGCAGCTAAATCATGTGTTTCGGATGGATTTGAAGCTAAACCTTCTACATCGCATTGATTTGAAGCTAAATCATGTGTTTCGCGTGGATTTGAAGGTAACTCGTTTGTTTGCATGCAGTTGAAGCTATATCACCTTTATCCCAAGTGTTTGAAGCTAAATCATATGTGTCGCATGGATTTCAAGCTGAACCTACTACATCGCATTGATTTGAAACTAAATCTTGTGTATCGCATGGATTTAAAGCTAAACCTTCTACATCGCATTGATTTGAAGCTAAATCATGTGTTTCGCACGGATTTGAAGATAACAAGTTTGTTTCGCATGCAGTTGTAGCTAAATAATGTATATGACAAGTATTTCTAGCTAAACCATTTGTTTCGCATGGATTTGAAGCTAACTCGTTCGTTGCACATGCAGTTAAATCTAAATAACGTATATCACAAGTATTTGAAGCTAAACCATTTGTTTGGCATGGATTTGAAGCTAAACCTTCTACATCCTGTGGATTTGAAGTTAAATCATGTGTTTTGCATGGATTTGAAGCTAAACTTTCTACATCGCATTGATTTGCAGCTGAATCTTGTGTTTCGCATGGATTTGAAGCTAACTCGTTCGTTTCGCCTGTAATTGAATCTATTTCACTTATATCGCAAGTATTTGAAGCTAAATCATGTGTTTCGCTTGGAGTTGAAGCTAAACCTTCTACATCGCATTGATTTGAAGCTAAATCGTGTGTTACGCATGGATTTGAGGCAAACTCGTTTGTTTCGCATGCAGTTGTAGCTAATTAATGTATATCACAAGTATTTGTAGCTAAACCATTTGTTTCGCATGGATTTGAAGCTAAGCCATCTACTTCGCATTGATTTTAAGCTAAATCATTTGTTTCGCATAGAATTGAAGCTACCTCGTTTGTTCCTCCTGCTTTTGAAGCTATATCACTTATATCGCAAGTATTTGAAGCTAAATCATATGTGTCGCATGGATTTGAAGCTGATCCTACTACATCGCATTGATTTTAAGCAAAATCTTGTGTATCGCATGGATTTGAAGCTAAACCTTCTACATCCCATGGATATGAAGCTAAATCATGTGTTTGGCATGGATTTGAAGCTAAACCTTCTACATCGTATTGATGTGAAGCTAAATCTTGTAAATCGCATGGATTTGAAGCTAAACCTTCTACTTCGCATTGATTTGTATCTAAATCATGTGTTTCGCATGGATATGAAGCTAACTCGTTCGTTGCGCATGCAGTTAAATCTAAATAACGTTTATCACGAGTATTTGAAGCTAAAACATGTGTTTCGCATGGATTTGAATTCTAACTCAGTTGTCTCTCCTAGGTTTGAAGCTATATCACTTATATCGCAAGTATTTGAAGTTAAACCATTCGTTTCGCATGGATTTGAAGCTAAGCCTTATAATTCGCATTGTCTTGAAGCATAATAATGTATTTCGCGTGGATTCGAAGCTAACTCGTCTGTTTCGAATGCAGCTGAAACTAAATCATGTATATCACAATTATTTGAATCTAAACCATTTGTATGGCAAGGATTTGAAGCTAAAACTTCTACATCGCATTTATTTGCAGCTGAACCATGTGTTTCGCATGGATTTGAAGCTAACTCGTTCGTTTCGCCTGTATTTGAATCTGTTTAACTTATATGGCAAGTATTTGAAGTTAAATCATTTGTTTCGCATGGATTTGAAGCTAAACCTCCTACATCGCATAGATTTGCAGCTAAATCATGTGTTTCGCATGGATTTGAAACTAACACATTTGTTTCGCAAGCAGTTGAAGCTAAATGATGTATGTCACATGCATTTGAAGCTAAACCATTTGTTCCGCCTGGATTTGAAGCAAAGCCTTCTACTTCGCATTGATTTGAAACTAAATCATGTGTTTCGCATGGATTTGAAGCTAACTCGTTTGTTTCGCCTGCCGTTGAAGCTAAATCATGTATATCCGAAGTATTTGGAGCTAAACCATTTGATTCGCATGGATTTTAAGCTAAGCCTTCTACTTCGTATTGATATCAAGCTAAATCATGTGTTTCGCATGGATTTGAATCTAACACATTTGTTTCGCAAGCAGTTGAAGCTAAATCATGTATATCACAAGTATTTGAAACTAAACCATTTGTTCCGCCTGAATTTGAAGCAAAGCCTTCTACTTCGCGTTGATTTGAAGCTAAATCATGTGTATCGCATTGATTTGAAGCTAACTCATTTGTTTCGCCTGCATTTGAAGCTGTATCATTTATATCGCAAGTATTTGAAGCTAAATCATACGTTTCGCATGGATTTGATGTTAAACCTACTAATTCGCACTGTTTTGAAGCTAAATAATGTATTTCGCGTGGATTAGAAGCTAATTCGTCTGTTTCGAATGCAGCTGAAGCTAAATCATGTATATCACAAGTATTTGAAGCTAAACGATTTGTATCGCATGGATTTGAAGCTAAACCTTCTACATCCCATGGATTTGAAGCTAAATCATGTGTTTGGCATGGATTTGAAGCTAAACCTGCTACATCGCATTGATGTGCATCTGAATCATGTGTTTCGCATGAATTTGAAGCTAACTCGTTTGTGTCGCATGCTGTTGAAGCTAAATCATGTATATCACAAGTATTTGTAGCTAAACCATTTGATTCGCATGGAATTTGATGCTAAGCCTTCTACTTCTCACTGATTTGATGCTGAATCATGTCTTTCGCATGGATTTGATGCTAACTCGTTTGTTTCGCATGCAGTTGGAGATATGTCATGTATATGACAAGTATTTGAAGCTAAACCATTTGTTTCGCATGTATGTGAAGCTAAATCATGTGTTTACCGTGACAATGAACCTAAATCATGTGTTGCCGATGGATTTGAAGCTTAATCATGTGTTTTGCATGGATTTGAAGCTAACTTGATTGTATCATCAGCATTTGAAGTTACTTCATTTATATCGCAAGTATTTGAAGCTAAATCATATGTGTTTAATGTGCTAAATCAATAGCTCGTTCGTTGCACATACTGTTAAATCTAAATAACGTATACCACAAGTATTTGATGCTAAACCATTAGTTTCGCATGGTTTTGAAGCTAAGCCATCTACTACGTATTAATTGGAAGCTAAACCACGTGTTTTGCATGGACTTGAAGCTGAACCTTCTACATCGCATTGATTTGCAAATGAATCATGTGTTTCGCATGGATTTGAAGCTAACTCGTTCGTTTCGCCTGTATTTGAATCTATATCACTTATATCGCAAGTATTTGAAGCTAAATCATGTGTTTCGCTTGGATTTGAAGCTAAACCTTCTCCATCGCATTCATTTGAACCAATTCATGTGTTTCGCGTGGATTTCAAGCTAACTCGTTTGTTTCGCATGCAGTTGTAGCTAATTAATGTATATCACAAGTATTTGTAGCTAAACCATTTGTTTCGCATGGATTTGAAGCTAAGCCTTCTACTTCCCATTGATTTGATGCTAAATCATTTGTTCCGCATAGAATTGAAGCTACCTCGTTTGTTCCTCCTGCTTTTCAAGCTATATCACTTATATCGCAAGTATTTGAAGCTAAATCATATGTGTCGCATGGATTTGTGGCTGAACCTTCTACATCGCATTGATTTGAAGCTAAATCTTGTGTATCGCATGGATTTGAAGCTAAACCTTCTACATCGCATTGATTTGAAGCTAAATCATGTGTTTCGCATGGATTTGAAGCTAACTCGTTCGTTGCGCATGCAGTTAAATCTAAATAACGTTTATCACGAGTATTTGAAGCTAAAACATGTGTTTCGCATGGATTTGAAGCTAACTCAGTTGTCTCTCCTAGGTTTGAAGCTATATCACTTATATCGCAAGTATTTGAAGTTAAACCATTCGTTTCGCATGGATTTGAAGCTAAGCCTTATAATTCGCATTGTCTTGAAGCATAATAATGTATTTCGCGTGGATTCGAAGCTAACTCGTCTGTTTCGAATGCAGCTGAAACTAAATCATGTATATCACAATTATTTGAATCTAAACCATTTGTATGGCAAGGATTTGAAGCTAAAACTTCTACATCGCATTTATTTGCAGCTGAACCATGTGTTTCGCATGGATTTGAAGCTAACTCGTTCGTTTCGCCTGTATTTGAATCTGTTTAACTTATATGGCAAGTATTTGAAGTTAAATCATTTGTTTCGCATGGATTTGAAGCTAAACCTCCTACATCGCATTGATTTGCAGCTAAATCATGTGTTTCGCATGGATTTGAAACTAACACATTTGTTTCGCAAGCAGTTGAAGCTAAATGATGTATGTCACATGCATTTGAAGCTAAACCATTTGTTCCGCCTGGATTTGAAGCAAAGCCTTCTACTTCGCATTGATTTGAAACTAAGTCATGTGTTTCGCATGGATTTGAAGCTAACTCGTTTGTTTCGCCTGCCGTTGAAGCTAAATCATGTATATCCGAAGTATTTGGAGCTAAACCATTTGATTCGCATGGATTTTAAGCTAAGCCTTCTACTTCGTATTGATATCAAGCTAAATCATGTGTTTCGCATGGATTTGAAACTAACCCATTTGTTTCGCAAGCAGTTGAAGCTAAATCATGTATATCACAAGTATTTGAAGCTAAACCATTTGTTCCGCCTGAATTTGAAGCAAAGCCTTCTACTTCGCGTTGATTTGAAGCTAAATCATGTGTATCGCATTGATTTGAAGCTAACTCATTTGTTTCGCCTGCATTTGAAGCTGTATCATTTATATCGCAAGTATTTGAAGCTAAATCATACGTTTCGCATGGATTTGATGTTAAACCTACTAATTCGCACTGTTTTGAAGCTAAATAATGTATTTCGCGTGGATTAGAAGCTAATTCGTCTGTTTCGAATGCAGCTGAAGCTAAATCATGTATATCACAAGTATTTGAAGCTAAACGATTTGTATCGCATGGATTTGAAGCTAAACCTTCTACATCCCATGGATTTGAAGCTAAATCATGTGTTTGGCATGGATTTGAAGCTAAACCTGCTACATCGCATTGATGTGCATCTGAATCATGTGTTTCGCATGAATTTGAAGCTAACTCGTTTGTGTCGCATGCTGTTTAAGCTAAATCATGTATATCACAAGTATTTGTAGCTAAACCATTTGATTCGCATGGAATTTGATGCTAAGCCTTCTACTTCTCACTGATTTGATGCTGAATCATGTCTTTCGCATGGATTTGATGCTAACTCGTTTGTTTTGCATGCAGTTGGAGATATGTCATGTATATGACAAGTATTTGAAGCTAAACCATTTGTTTCGCATGTATGTGAAGCTAAATCATGTGTTTACCGTGACAATGAACCTAAATCATGTGTTGCCGATGGATTTGAAGCTTAATCATGTGTTTTGCATGGATTTGAAGCTAACTTGATTGTATCATCAGCATTTGAAGTTACTTCATTTATATCGCAAGTATTTGAAGCTAAATCATATGTGTTTAATGTGCTAAATCAATAGCTCGTTCGTTGCACATACTGTTAAATCTAAATAACGTATACCACAAGTATTTGATGCTAAACCATTAGTTTCGCATGGTTTTGAAGCTAAGCCTTCTACTTCGTATTAATTGGAAGCTAAACCACGTGTTTTGCATGGACTTGAAGCTGAACCTTCTACATCGCATTGATTTGCAAATGAATCATGTGTTTCACATGGATTTGAAGCTAACTCGTTCGTTTCGCCTGTATTTGAATCTATATCACTTATATCGCAAGTATTTGAAGCTAAATCATGTGTTTCGCTTGGATTTGAAGCTAAACCTTCTCCATCGCATTCATTTGAACCAATTCATGTGTTTCGCGTGGATTTCAAGCTAACTCGTTTGTTTCGCATGCAGTTGTAGCTAAATAATGTATATCACAAGTATTTGTAGCTAAATCATTTGTTTCGCATGGATTTGAAGCTAGGCCTTGACTTTCGCATTGATTTGAAGCTAAATCATTTGTTTCGCATAGAACTGAAGCTACCTCCTTTGTCCCTCCTGCTTTTGAAGCTATATCACTTATATCGCAAGTATTTGAAGCTAAATCATATGTGTCGCATGGATTTGAAGCTGAACCTTCTACATCGCATTGATTTGAAGCTAAATCTTGAGAATCGCATGGATTTGAAGCTAAATCATGTTATTCGCTTGGACTCGAAGATAACTCGCTTGTTTAGCCTGCATTTGAAGCTCTACCATTTATACTGCAAGTATTTGAATCTAAATCATTCGTTTCGCATGGATTTGAAGCTAATCCTTCTAATTCGCATTCTTTTGCATCTAAATCATGTGTTTCGCATGGATTTGAAGCTAAATCGTTTGTTTCGCATGGATTTGAAGCTAAACCTTCTACATCGTAATGATTTGAAGCTAAATCATGTGTTTCGTATGGATTTGAAGCTAACTTGTTTGTTTCCCCTGCATTTGAAGCTATATCACTTATATCGCAAGTATCTCAATCTAAATCAATTGTTTCTCATGTATTTGAAGCAAAGCCTTCTACTTCTCATTGATTTGAAGATAAATCATGTGTTTCTCATGGATTTGAAGCTATCTCGTTCGTTCCTCTTGCATTTGAAGCTATACCATTTATATCGCAAGTATCTGAAGCTAAATCATTTATTTCGCATGGATTTGAAGCTAAACCTTCTACATCGCACTGATTTGCAGCTTAATAATGTGTTTTGCATGGCTTTGAAGCTAACTCGTTTGTTTCCCCTACATTAAGAGCTATATCACTTATATAACAAGTACCTGATGCTAAATCATTTGTTTCGCATGGATTTGGAGCTAAACCTTCCACATCGCATTGATTTCCAGCTAAATCATGTGTTTCGCATGGACATGAAGCTAACTTGTTTGTTTCGCATGCAGTTGTAGCAAAATAATGTATATCACATGTATTTGTAGCTAAACCACATGTTTCGCATGGATTTGATTCTAAGCCTTCTGCTTCGCATTGATTTGAAGCTAAATCATTTGTTTCGCATGGATTTGAAGATAACAAGTTTGTTTCGCATGCAGTTGTAGCTAAATAATGTATATCACAAGTATTTCTAGCTAAACCATTTTTTTCGCATGGATTTGAAGCTAAGCCTTCTACTTCGCATTGATTTGAAGCTAAATCATTTGTTTCGCATGGATTTGAAGCTAAACCTCCTACATCGCATTGATTTCCAGCTAAATCATGTGTTTTGCATGGATTTGAAGCTAACTGGATTGTATCATCAGCATTTGAAGTTACTTCATTTATATCGCAAGTATATGAAGCTAAATCATATGTGTTCCGCTTGGTTTTGAAGCTAAACCTTCTACATCGCATTCATTTGAAGCTAAATCATGTGTTTCGCATGGATTTGAAGCTAAACCTTCTACATCCCATTGATTTGAAGTTAAATCATGTGTTTCGCAAGGATTTGAAGCTAACTCGTGTGTTTCGCATGCAGTTGAAGCTAAATCATGTCTTTCACAAGTATTTGAAGATGAACCATTTGAATCGCATTGATTTGAACACGAGCCTACTACTTCGCACTGATTTGCAACTAAATAATGTGTTTCGCATGGATTTGAAGCTAAACCTTCTACATCCCGTGGATTTGAAGTTAAATCATGTGTTTTGCATGGATTTGAAGCTAAACCTTCTACATCGCATTGATTTGCAGCTGAATCTTGTGTTTCGCATGGATTTGAAGCTAACTCGTTCGTTACGCCTGTATTTGAATCTATTTCACTTATATCGCAAGTATATGAAGCTAAATCATATGTGTTCCGCTTGGTTTTGAAGCTAAACCTTCTACATCGCATTGATTTGAAGCTAAATCATGTGTTTCGGATGGATTTGAAGCTAAACCTTCTACATCGCATTGATTTGAAGCTAAATCATGTGTTTCGCGTGTATTTGAAGGTAACTCGTTTGTTTTGCATGCAGTTGAAGCTATATCACCTTTATCCCAAGTGTTTGAAGCTAAATCATATGTGTCGCATGGATTTCAAGCTGAACCTACTACATCGCATTGATTTGAAACTAAATCTTGTGTATCGCATGGATTTAAAGCTAAACCTTCTACATCGCATTGATTTGAAGCTAAATCATGTGTTTCGCACGGATTTGAAGATAACAAGTTTGTTTCGCATGCAGTTGTAGCAAAATAATGTATATGACAAGTATTTCTAGCTAAACCATTTGTTTCGCATGGATTTGAAGCTAACTCGTTCGTTGCACATGCAGTTAAATCTAAATAACGTATATCACAAGTATTTGAAGCTAAACCATTTGTTTCGCATGGATTTGAAGCTAAACCTTCTACATCCTGTGGATTTGAAGTTAAATCATGTGTTTTGCATGGATTTGAAGCTAAACTTTCTACATCGCATTGATTTGCAGCTGAATCTTGTGTTTCGCATGGATTTGAAGCTAACTCGTTCGTTTCGCCTGTAATTGAATCTATTTCACTTATATCGCAAGTATTTGAAGCTAAATCATGTGTTTCGCTTGGAGTTGAAGCTAAACCTTCTACATCGCATTGATTTGAAGCTAAATCGTGTGTTACGCATGGATTTGAGGCAAACTCGTTTGTTTCGCATGCAGTTGTAGCTAATTAATGTATATCACAAGTATTTGTAGCTAAACCATTTGTTTCGCATGGATTTGAAGCTAAGCCATCTACTTCGCATTGATTTTAAGCTAAATCATTTGTTTCGCATAGAATTGAAGCTACATCGTTTGTTCCTCCTGCTTTTGAAGCTATATCACTTATATCGCAAGTATTTGAAGCTAAATCATATGTGTCGCATGGATTTGAAGCTGATCCTACTACATCGCATTGATTTTAAGCAAAATCTTGTGTATCGCATGGATTTGAAGCTAAACCTTCTACATCCCATGGATATGAAGCTAAATCATGTGTTTGGCATGGATTTGAAGCTAAACCTTCTACATCGTATTGATGTGAAGCTAAATCTTGTAAATCGCATGGATTTGAAGCTAAACCTTCTACTTCGCATTGATTTGTATCTAAATCATGTGTTTCGCATGGATATGAAGCTAACTCGTTCGTTGCGCATGCAGTTAAATCTAAATAACGTTTATCACGAGTATTTGAAGCTAAAACATGTGTTTCGCATGGATTTGAAGCTAACTCAGTTGTCTCTCCTAGGTTTGAAGCTATATCACTTATATCGCAAGTATTTGAAGTTAAACCATTCGTTTCGCATGGATTTGAAGCTAAGCCTTATAATTCGCATTGTCTTGAAGCATAATAATGTATTTCGCGTGGATTCGAAGCTAACTCGTCTGTTTCGAATGCAGCTGAAACTAAATCATGTATATCACAATTATTTGAATCTAAACCATTTGTATGGCAAGGATTTGAAGCTAAAACTTGTACATCGCATTTATTTGCAGCTGAACCATGTGTTTCGCATGGATTTGAAGCTAACTCGTTCGTTTCGCCTGTATTTGAATCTGTTTAACTTATATGGCAAGTATTTGAAGTTAAATCATTTGTTTCGCATGGATTTGAAGCTAAACCTCCTACATCGCATAGATTTGCAGCTAAATCATGTGTTTCGCATGGATTTGAAACTAACACATTTGTTTCGCAAGCAGTTGAAGCTAAATGATGTATGTCACATGCATTTGAAGCTAAACCATTTGTTCCGCCTGGATTTGAAGCAAAGCCTTCTACTTCGCATTGATTTGAAACTAAATCATGTGTTTCGCATGGATTTGAAGCTAACTCGTTTGTTTCGCCTGCCGTTGAAGCTAAATCATGTATATCCGAAGTATTTGGAGCTAAACCATTTGATTCGCATGGATTTTAAGCTAAGCCTTCTACTTCGTATTGATATCAAGCTAAATCATGTGTTTCGCATGGATTTGAAACTAACACATTTGTTTCGCAAGCAGTTGAAGCTAAATCATGTATATCACAAGTATTTGAAACTAAACCATTTGTTCCGCCTGAATTTGAAGCAAAGCCTTCTACTTCGCGTTGATTTGAAGCTAAATCATGTGTATCGCATTGATTTGAAGCTAACTCATTTGTTTCGCCTGCATTTGAAGCTGTATCATTTATATCGCAAGTATTTGAAGCTAAATCATACGTTTCGCATGGATTTGATGTTAAACCTACTAATTCGCACTGTTTTGAAGCTAAATAATGTATTTCGCGTGGATTAGAAGCTAATTCGTCTGTTTCGAATGCAGCTGAAGCTAAATCATGTATATCACAAGTATTTGAAGCTAAACGATTTGTATCGCATGGATTTGAAGCTAAACCTTCTACATCCCATGGATTTGAAGCTAAATCATGTGTTTGGCATGGATTTGAAGCTAAACCTGCTACATCGCATTGATGTGCATCTGAATCATGTGTTTCGCATGAATTTGAAGCTAACTCGTTTGTGTCGCATGCTGTTGAAGCTAAATCATGTATATCACAAGTATTTGTAGCTAAACCATTTGATTCGCATGGAATTTGATGCTAAGCCTTCTACTTCTCACTGATTTGATGCTGAATCATGTCTTTCGCATGGATTTGATGCTAACTCGTTTGTTTCGCATGCAGTTGGAGATATGTCATGTATATGACAAGTATTTGAAGCTAAACCATTTGTTTCGCATGTATGTGAAGCTAAATCATGTGTTTACCGTGACAATGAACCTAAATCATGTGTTGCCGATGGATTTGAAGCTTAATCATGTGTTTTGCATGGATTTGAAGCTAACTTGATTGTATCATCAGCATTTGAAGTTACTTCATTTATATCGCAAGTATTTGAAGCTAAATCATATGTGTTTAATGTGCTAAATCAATAGCTCGTTCGTTGCACATACTGTTAAATCTAAATAACGTATACCACAAGTATTTGATGCTAAACCATTAGTTTCGCATGGTTTTGAAGCTAAGCCATCTACTTCGTATTAATTGGAAGCTAAACCACGTGTTTTGCATGGACTTGAAGCTAAGCCTTCTACTTCGCATTGATTTGAAGCTAAATCATTTGTTTCGCATGGATTTGAAGCTAAACCTTCTACATCGCATGGATTTGAAACTAAACCTTGTACATCGCATTGAGTTGCAGCTAAATCATGTGTTTCGCATGGATTTGAAGCTAACTCGTTCGTTGCGCATGCAGTTAAATCTAAATAACGTATATCACAAGTATTTGAAGCTAAACCATTTGTTTCGCATAGATTTTAAGCTAAGCCTTCTACTTCGCATTAATAGGAAGCTAAATCACGTGTTTTGCATGGATTTGAAGATGAACCTTCTACATCGCATTGATTTGAAGCTAAATCATGTGTTCCGCATGGATTTGAAGCTAACTCGTTTGTTTCGCATGCAGTTGAAGCTAAATCATGTCTTACACAAGTATTTGAAGATGAACCATTTGAATCGCATTGATTCGAAAATGAGCCTACTACTTCGCACTGATTTGCAGCTAAATAATGTGTTTCGCATGGAATTGAAGCTGCCTCGCTTGTTCCTCCTGCTTTTGATGCTATATCACGTATATCGCAAGTATTTGAAGCTAAATCATATGTGTCGCATGGATTAGAAGCTGAACCTACTACATCGCATTGATTTGAAGCAAAATCTTGTGTATCGCATGGATATGAAGCTAAACCTTCTACATCGCATTGATTTGAAGCTAAATCATGTGTTTCGCATGGATTTGAAGCTAACTCGTTTGTTTCGCATGCAGTTGAAGCTAAATCATGTCTTTCACAAGTATTTGAAGATGAACCATTTGAATCGCATTGATTTGAACATGAGCCTACTACTTCGCACTGATTTGCAGCTAAATCATGTGTTTCGCATGGATTTGAAGCTAAACCTTCTACATCCCGTGGATTTGAAGCTAAATCGTGTGTTTCGCATGGATTTGAAGCTAAACCTTCTACATCGCATTTATTTGCAGCTGAATCATGTCTTTCGCATGGATTTGAAGCTAACTCGTTCGTTTCGCCTGTATTTGAATCTATCTAACTTATATCGCAAGTATTTGAAGCTAAATCATGTGTTTCGCATGGATTTGAAGCTAAACCTTCTATAATCCCGTGGATTTGAAGCTAAATCATGTGTTTGGCATGGATTTGAAGCTATAACTTCTACATCGCATTTATTAGCAGCTGAATCATGTGTTTCGCATGGATTTGAAGCTAACTCGTTCGTTTCGCCTGTATTTGAATCTGTTTAACTTATATGGCAAGTATTTGAAGCTAAATCATGTGTTTCGCTTGGATTTGAAGCTAAACCTTCTACATCGCATTGATTTGAAGCTAAATCGTGTGTTTCGCATGGATTTGATGCAAACTCGTTTGTTTGCATGCAGTTGTAGCTAAATAATGTATATCACAAGTATTTGTAGCTAAACCATTTGTTTCGCATGGATTTGAAGCTAAGCCATCTACTTCGCATTGATTTGAATCTAAATCATTTGTTTCGCATGGAATTGAAGCTACCTCGTTTGTTCCTCCTGCTTTCGAAGCTATATCACTTATACCGCAAGTATTTGAAGTTAAATCATATGTGTGGCATGGATTTGAAGCTGAACCTACTACATCGCATTGATTTGAAGCTTAATCGTGTGTTTCGCATGGATTTGAAGCTACGCCTTCTACTTCGTACTGTTTTGAAGCATAATCATGTGTTTTGCATGGATTTGAAGCTATCTCGTTTGTTTCGCCTGCAGTTGAATCTATATCACTTACATCACAAGTTTTTGAAGCATAACCATTTGTTCCGCATGGATTTGAAGCTACGCCTTCTACTTTCCATTGATTTGAAGCTAAATCATCTGTTTCGCTTGGATTTGAAGCTAACACGTTTGATTCACATGCAGTTGAAGCTAAATCATGTATTTCACAAGAATTTGAAGCCGAACCATTAGATTCGCATCGATTTGAAGCTGAGCCTTCTACTTCGCACTGATTTGAAGCTAAATCATGTGTCTCGCTTGGATTTGAAGCTAAATCATCTACATCCCATGGATTTTTAAGCTAACTCGTTCGTTTCGCCTGCAGTTAAATCTAAATAACGTATATCACAAGTATTTGATGCTAAAACATGTGTTTCGCATGGATTTGAAGCTAACTCATTTGTCTCTCCTGCATTTGAAGCTATATCACTTATATCGCAAGTATTTGAATTTAAATCATTTGTTTCGCGCGGATTTGAACCTAAACCTTCTACATCGCATTGGTTTGAAGCTAAATCATGTGTTTCGCATGGATTTGAATCTAACTCGTTTGTGTCGCCTGTAGTTGAAGCTATATCACTTATATTCCCAAGTATTTACAGCTAAATCTTTCGTTTCGCATGGATTTGAAGATAACTCGTTTGTTTCGCCTGCATTTGAATCTGTATCATTTATATCGCAAGTATTTGAAGCTAAATCATTCGTTTCGCATGGACTTGAAGCTAAGGCTTCTAATTCGCACTGTTTTGAAGCTAAATAACGTATTTCGCGTGGATTAGAAGCTAATTCGTCTGTTTCGAATGCAGCTGAAGCTAAATCATGTATATCACAAGTATTTGAAGCTAAACGATTTGTATCGCATGGATTTGAAGATAAGCCTTCTACTTCGCATTGATTTGAAGCTAAATCATGTGTTTCCCTTGGATATGAAGCTAAATCATGTGTTTCGCACGGATGTGAATCCAACGCGTTTGTTTTGTCTGCATTTGAAGCTGTTTCATTTATATCGCAAGTATTTGAAGCTTTCTCGTTTGTTTCGCATGCATTTGAAGCTGTATCCCTTATATTCGCAAGTATTTGAAGCTAAATCATTCGTTTCGCATGGACTTGAAGCTAAGCCTTCTAATTCGCACTGTTTTCAAGCTAAATAATGTATTTCGCGTGGATTAGAAGCTAATTCGTCTGTTTCGAATGCAGCTGAAGCTAAATCATGTATATCACAATTATTTGAAGCTAAACAATTTGTATCGCATGGATTTGAATATAAGCCTTCTACTTCGCATTGATTTGCAGCTAAATCATGTGTTTCGCATGTATTTGAAAGTAACGCGTTTGTTTCGCATGCAGTTGTAGCTAAATCATGTCATTCACAAGTATTTGAAGATGAACCATTTGAATAGCATGGATTTGAACCTGAGCCTTCTACTTCGCACTGATTTGCAGCTAAATAATGTGTTTCGCATGGATTTGAAGCTAAACCATCTACATCCCATGGATTTTTAAGCTAACTCGTTCGTTTCGCCTGCAGTTAAATCTAAATAACGTATATCACAAGTATTTGATGCTAAAACATGTGTTTCGCATGGATTTGAAGCTAACTCATTTGTCTCTCCTGCATTTGAAGCTATACCACTTATATCGCAAGTATTTGAAGTTAAACCATTCGTTTCGCATGGATTTGAAGCTAAGCCTTATAATTCGCATTGTCTTGAAGCTTAATAATGTATTTCGCGTGGATTCGAACCTAACTCGTCTGTTTCGAATGCAGCTGAAGCTAAATCATGTATATCACAATTATTTGAATCTAAACCATTTGTATCGCATGGATTTGAAGATAAGCCTTCTACTTCGCACTGATTTGCAGCTATATAATGTGTTCCGCATGGATTTGAAGCTAAGCCTTCTACTTCGCATTGATTAGAAGCTAAATCATGTGTTTCACATGGATTTGTAGCTAACCCGTTTGATTCGACTGCATTTGAAGCTATATCACTTATATCGCAAGTATTTCAAGCTAAATCATGTGTTTCGCATTGATTTGAAGCTTCCTCGTTTGTTTCGCCAGCATTTGGAACTATATCATTTATATAGCAATTATCTGAAGCTAAATCATTTGTTTCTCATGTATTTGAAGCTAAGCCTTCGACTTCGCTTTGATTTAAGCCTAAATCATTGTTCCGGTTGGATTTGAAGCTAACTCGTTTGTTTCTCATGCAGTTGATGCTAAATCATGTTTATCACAAGTATTTGTAGCTACACCATTTGTTTCGCATTGATTTGAAGCTGAGCCTTCTACTTCCCATTGATTTGATGCTAAATCATTTGTTTCGCATAGAATTGAAGCTACCTCGTTTGTTCCTCCTGCTTCTGAAGCTATATCACTTATATCGCAAGTATTTGAAGCTAAATCATATGTGTCGCATGGATTTGAAGCTGAACCTTCTACATCGCATTGATTTGAAGCTAAATCTTGTGTATCGCATGGATTTGAAGCTAAACCTTCTACATCGCATTGATTTGAAGCTAAATCATGTGCTTCGCATGGATTTGAAGCTAACTCGTTTGTTTCGCATGCAGTTGTAGCTAAATAATGTATATCACAAGTATTTGTAGCTAAACCATTTGTTTCGCATGGATTTGAAGCTAAGCCTTCTACTTCGCATTGATTTGAAGCTAAATCATTTGTTTCGCATGGATTTGAAGCTAAACCTTCTACATCGCATGGATTTGAAACTAAACCTTGTACATCGCATTGAGTTGCAGCTAAATCATGTGTTTCGCATGGATTTGAAGCTAACTCGTTCGTTGCGCATGCAGTTAAATCTAAATAACGTATATCACAAGTATTTGAAGCTAAACCATTTGTATCGCATGGATTTGAAGCTAAGCCTTCTACTTCGCATTAATTAGAAGCTAAATCACGTGTTTTGCATGGATTTGAAGCTAAAGCTTCTACATCGCATTGATTTGAATCTAAATCATGTGTTTCGCATGGATTTGAAGCTAACTCGTTCGTTTCGCCTGTATTTGAATCTATATCACTTATATCGCAAGTATTTGAAGCTAAATCATGTGTTTCGCTTGGATTTGAAGCTAAACCTTCTCCATCGCATTCATTTGAACCAATTCATGTGTTTCGCGTGGATTTCAAGCTAACTCGTTTGTTTCGCATGCAGTTGTAGCTAATTAATGTATATCACAAGTATTTGTAGCTAAACCATTTGTTTCGCATGGATTTGAAGCTAAGCCTTCTACTTCCCATTGATTTGATGCTAAATCATTTGTTCCGCATAGAATTGAAGCTACCTCGTTTGTTCCTCCTGCTTTTCAAGCTATATCACTTATATCGCAAGTATTTGAAGCTAAATCATATGTGTCGCATGGATTTGTGGCTGAACCTTCTACATCGCATTGATTTGAAGCTAAATCTTGTGTATCGCATGGATTTGAAGCTAAACCTTCTACATCGCATTGATTTGAAGCTAAATCATGTGTTTCGCATGGATTTGAAGCTAACTCGTTTGTTTCGCATGCAGTTGTAGCTAAATAACGTATATCACAAGTATTTGTAGCTAAACCATTTGTTTCGCATGGATTTGAAGCTAAGCCTTCTACTTCGCATTGATTTGAAGCTAAATCATTTGTTTCGCATGGATTTGAAGCTAAACCTTCTACATCGCATGGATTTGAAACTAAACCTTGTACATCGCATTGAGTTGCAGCTAAATCATGTGTTTCGCATGGATTTGAAGCTAACTCGTTCGTTGCGCATGCAGTTAAATCTAAATAACGTATATCACAAGTATTTGAAGCTAAACCATTTGTTTCGCATAGATTTTAAGCTAAGCCTTCTACTTCGCATTAATAGGAAGCTAAATCACGTGTTTTGCATGGATTTGAAGATGAACCTTCTACATCGCATTGATTTGAAGCTAAATCATGTGTTCCGCATGGATTTGAAGCTAACTCGTTTGTTTCGCATGCAGTTGAAGCTAAATCATGTCTTACACAAGTATTTGAAGATGAACCATTTGAATCGCATTGATTCGAAAATGAGCCTACTACTTCGCACTGATTTGCAGCTAAATAATGTGTTTCGCATGGAATTGAAGCTGCCTCGCTTGTTCCTCCTGCTTTTGATGCTATATCACGTATATCGCAAGTATTTGAAGCTAAATCATATGTGTCGCATGGATTAGAAGCTGAACCTACTACATCGCATTGATTTGAAGCAAAATCTTGTGTATCGCATGGATATGAAGCTAAACCTTCTACATCGCATTGATTTGAAGCTAAATCATGTGTTTCGCATGGATTTGAAGCTAACTCGTTTGTTTCGCATGCAGTTGAAGCTAAATCATGTCTTTCACAAGTATTTGAAGATGAACCATTTGAATCGCATTGATTTGAACATGAGCCTACTACTTCGCACTGATTTGCAGCTAAATCATGTGTTTCGCATGGATTTGAAGCTAAACCTTCTACATCCCGTGGATTTGAAGCTAAATCGTGTGTTTCGCATGGATTTGAAGCTAAACCATCTACATCGCATTTATTTGCAGCTGAATCATGTCTTTCGCATGGATTTGAAGCTAACTCGTTCGTTTCGCCTGTATTTGAATCTATCTAACTTATATCGCAAGTATTTGAAGCTAAATCATGTGTTTCGCATGGATTTGAAGCTAAACCTTCTATAATCCCGTGGATTTGAAGCTAAATCATGTGTTTGGCATGGATTTGAAGCTATAACTTCTACATCGCATTTATTAGCAGCTGAATCATGTGTTTCGCATGGATTTGAAGCTAACTCGTTCGTTTCGCCTGTATTTGAATCTGTTTAACTTATATGGCAAGTATTTGAAGCTAAATCATGTGTTTCGCTTGGATTTGAAGCTAAACCTTCTACATCGCATTGATTTGAAGCTAAATCGTGTGTTTCGCATGGATTTGATGCAAACTCGTTTGTTTGCATGCAGTTGTAGCTAAATAATGTATATCACAAGTATTTGTAGCTAAACCATTTGTTTCGCATGGATTTGAAGCTAAGCCATCTACTTCGCATTGATTTGAATCTAAATCATTTGTTTCGCATGGAATTGAAGCTACCTCGTTTGTTCCTCCTGCTTTTGAAGCTATATCACTTATACCGCAAGTATTTGAAGTTAAATCATATGTGTGGCATGGATTTGAAGCTGAACCTACTACATCGCATTGATTTGAAGCTTAATCGTGTGTTTCGCATGGATTTGAAGCTACGCCTTCTACTTCGTACTGTTTTGAAGCATAATCATGTGTTTTGCATGGATTTGAAGCTATCTCGTTTGTTTCGCCTGCAGTTGAATCTATATCACTTACATCACAAGTTTTTGAAGCATAACCATTTGTTCCGCATGGATTTGAAGCTACGCCTTCTACTTTCCATTGATTTGAAGCTAAATCATCTGTTTCGCTTGGATTTGAAGCTAACACGTTTGATTCACATGCAGTTGAAGCTAAATCATGTATTTCACAAGAATTTGAAGCCGAACCATTAGATTCGCATCGATTTGAAGCTGAGCCTTCTACTTCGCACTGATTTGAAGCTAAATCATGTGTCTCGCTTGGATTTGAAGCTAAATCATCTACATCCCATGGATTTTTAAGCTAACTCGTTCGTTTCGCCTGCAGTTAAATCTAAATAACGTATATCACAAGTATTTGATGCTAAAACATGTGTTTCGCATGGATTTGAAGCTAACTCATTTGTCTCTCCTGCATTTGAAGCTATATCACTTATATCGCAAGTATTTGAATTTAAATCATTTGTTTCGCGCGGATTTGAACCTAAACCTTCTACATCGCATTGGTTTGAAGCTAAATCATGTGTTTCGCATGGATTTGAATCTAACTCGTTTGTGTCGCCTGTAGTTGAAGCTATATCACTTATATTCCCAAGTATTTACAGCTAAATCTTTCGTTTCGCATGGATTTGAAGATAACTCGTTTGTTTCGCCTGCATTTGAATCTGTATCATTTATATCGCAAGTATTTGAAGCTAAATCATTCGTTTCGCATGGATTTGAAGCTAAGCCTTCTAATTCGCACTGTTTTGAAGCTAAATAACGTATTTCGCGTGGATTAGAAGCTAATTCGTCTGTTTCGAATGCAGCTGAAGCTAAATCATGTATATCACAAGTATTTGAAGCTAAACGATTTGTATCGCATGGATTTGAAGATAAGCCTTCTACTTCGCATTGATTTGCAGCTAAATCATGTGTTTCGCATGTATTTGAAAGTAACGCGTTTGTTTCGCATGCAGTTGAAGCTAAATCATGCCATTCACAAGTATTTGAAGATGAACCATTTGAATAGCATGGATTTGAACCTGAGCCTTCTACTTCGCACTGATTTGCAGCTAAATAATGTGTTTCGCATGGATTTGAAGCTAAACCATCTACATCCCATGGATTTTTAAGCTAACTCGTTCGTTTCGCCTGCAGTTAAATCTAAATAACGTATATCACAAGTATTTGATGCTAAAACATGTGTTTCGCATGGATTTGAAGCTAACTCATTTGTCTCTCCTGCATTTGAAGCTATACCACTTATATCGCAAGTATTTGAAGTTAAACCATTCGTTTCGCATGGATTTGAAGCTAAGCCTTATAATTCGCATTGTCTTGAAGCTTAATAATGTATTTCGCGTGGATTCGAACCTAACTCGTCTGTTTCGAATGCAGCTGAAGCTAAATCATGTATATCACAATTATTTGAATCTAAACCATTTGTATCGCATGGATTTGAAGATAAGCCTTCTACTTCGCACTGATTTGCAGCTATATAATGTGTTCCGCATGGATTTGAAGCTAAGCCTTCTACTTCGCATTGATTAGAAGCTAAATCATGTGTTTCACATGGATTTGTAGCTAACCCGTTTGATTCGACTGCATTTGAAGCTATATCACTTATATCGCAAGTATTTCAAGCTAAATCATGTGTTTCGCATTGATTTGAAGCTTCCTCGTTTGTTTCGCCAGCATTTGGAACTATATCATTTATATAGCAATTATCTGAAGCTAAATCATTTGTTTCTCATGTATTTGAAGCTAAGCCTTCGACTTCGCTTTGATTTAAGCCTAAATCATTGTTCCGGTTGGATTTGAAGCTAACTCGTTTGTTTCTCATGCAGTTGATGCTAAATCATGTTTATCACAAGTATTTGTAGCTACACCATTTGTTTCGCATTGATTTGAAGCTGAGCCTTCTACTTCCCATTGATTTGATGCTAAATCATTTGTTTCGCATAGAATTGAAGCTACCTCGTTTGTTCCTCCTGCTTTTGAAGCTATATCACTTATATCGCAAGTATTTGAAGCTAAATCATATGTGTCGCATGGATTTGAAGCTGAACCTTCTACATCGCATTGATTTGAAGCTAAATCTTGTGTATCGCATGGATTTGAAGCTAAACCTTCTACATCGCATTGATTTGAAGCTAAATCATGTGTTTCGCATGGATTTGAAGCTAACTCGTTTGTTTCGCATGCAGTTGTAGCTAAATAATGTATATCACAAGTATTTGTAGCTAAACCATTTGTTTCGCATGGATTTGAAGCTAAGCCTTCTACTTCGCATTGATTTGAAGCTAAATCATTTGTTTCGCATGGATTTGAAGCTAAACCTTCTACATCGCATGGATTTGAAACTAAACCTTGTACATCGCATTGAGTTGCAGCTAAATCATGTGTTTCGCATGGATTTGAAGCTAACTCGTTCGTTGCGCATGCAGTTAAATCTAAATAACGTATATCACAAGTATTTGAAGCTAAACCATTTGTATCGCATGGATTTGAAGCTAAGCCTTCTACTTCGCATTAATTAGAAGCTAAATCACGTGTTTTGCATGGATTTGAAGCTAAAGCTTCTACATCGCATTGATTTGAATCTAAATCATGTGTTTCGCATGGATTTGAAGCTAAATCGTTTGTTTCGCATGCAGTTGAAGCTAAATCATGTCTTTCACAAGTATTTGAAGATGAACCATTTGAATCGCATTGATTTGAACATGAGCCTACTACTTCGCACTGATTTGCAGCTAAATCATGTGTTTCGCATGGATTTGAAGCTAAACCTTCTACATCCCGTGGATTTGAAGCTAAATCGTGTGTTTCGCATGGATTTGAAGCTAAACCTTCTACATCGCATTTATTTGCAGCTGAATCATGTCTTTCGCATGGATTTGAAGCTAACTCGTTCGTTTCGCCTGTATTTGAATCTATCTAACTTATATCGCAAGTATTTGAAGCTAAATCATGTGTTTCGCATGGATTTGAAGCTAAACCTTCTACAATCCCGTGGATTTGAAGCTAAATCATGTGTTTGGCATGGATTTGAAGCTATAACTTCTACATCGCATTTATTAGCAGCTGAATCATGTGTTTCGCATGGATTTGAAGCTAACTCGTTCGTTTCGCCTGTATTTGAATCTGTTTAACTTATATGGCAAGTATTTGAAGCTAAATCATGTGTTTCGCTTGGATTTGAAGCTAAACCTTCTACATCGCATTGATTTGAAGCTAAATCGTGTGTTTCGCATGGATTTGATGCAAACTCGTTTGTTTGCATGCAGTTGTAGCTAAATAATGTATATCACAAGTATTTGTAGCTAAACCATTTGTTTCGCATGGATTTGAAGCTAAGCCATCTACTTCGCATTGATTTGAAGCTAAATCATTTGTTTCGCATGGAATTGAAGCTACCTCGTTTGTTCCTCCTGCTTTTGAAGCTATATCACTTATACCGCAAGTATTTGAAGTTAAATCATATGTGTGGCATGGATTTGAAGCTGAACCTACTACATCGCATTGATTTGAAGCTTAATCGTGTGTTTCGCATGGATTTGAAGCTACGCCTTCTACTTCGTACTGTTTTGAAGCTTAATCATGTGTTTTGCATGGATTTGAAGCTATCTCGTTTGTTTCGCCTGCAGTTGAATCTATATCACTTACATCACAAGTTTTTGAAGAATAACCATTTGTTCCGCATGGATTTGAAGCTACGCCTTCTACTTTCCATTGATTTGAAGCTAAATCATCTGTTTCGCTTGGATTTGAAGCTAACACGTTTGATTCACATGCAGTTGAAGCTAAATCATGTATTTCACAAGAATTTGTAGCCGAACCATTAGATTCGCATCGATTTGAAGCTGAGCCTTCTACTTCGCACTGATTTGAAGCTAAATCATGTGTCTCGCTTGGATTTGAAGCAAAGCCTTCTACTTCGAATTGATTTGAATCTAAATCATGTATTTCGCATGGATCTGATGCTGAACCTTCTACATCGCATTGATTTGCAAATGAATCATGTGTTTCGCATGGATTTGAAGCTAACTCGTTCGTTTCGCCTGTATTTGAATCTATATCACTTATATCGCAAGTATTTGAAGCTAAATCATGTGTTTCGCTTGGATTTGAAGCTAAACCTTCGACATCACATTCATTTGAACCAATTCATGTGTTTCGCGTGGATTTGAAGGTAACTCGTTTGTTTCGCATGGATTTGAAGCTAACTCGTTCGTTTCGCCTGTATTTGAATCTATATTACTTATATCGCAACTATTTGAAACTAAATCATATGTGTCGCATGGATTTGAAGCTGAACCTTCTTCATCGAATTGATTTGAAGCTAAATCTTGTGTATCGCATGGATTTGAAGCTAATCCTTCTACATCGCATTGATTTGAAGCTTATTCATGTGTTTCGCATGGATTTGAAGCTAACTCGTTCTTTTGGCCAGCAGTTGAATCTACATCACTTATATCGCAAGTATTTGAATCTAAATCATGTGTATCGCGTGGATTTTGAAGCTAACTCGTTTGATTAGTCTGCATTTGAAGCTATATCACTTATACGCCAAGTGTTTTGAAGCTAAATCATTTGTTTCGCATGGATTTGGAGCTAAACCTTCTACATCGCATTGATTTGCAGCTAAATCATGTGTTTCCCTTGGATTTGAAGCTAACTCGTTCGTTGCGCATACAGTTAAATCTAAATAACGTATATCACAAGTATTTGAAGCTAAACCATTTGTTTCGCATGGATTTGAAGCTAAGCCTTCTCCTTCGCATTAATTGGAAGCTAAATCACGTGTTTTGCATGGATTTGATGCTGAACATTCTACATCGCATTGATTTGCAAATGAATCATGTGTTTCGCATGGATTTGAAGCTAACTCGTTCGTTTCGCCTGTATTTGAATCTATATCACTCATATCGCAAGTATTTGAAGCTAAATCATGTGTTTCGCTTGGATTTGAAGCTAAACCTTCGACATCGCATTCATTTGAACCAATTCACGTGTTTCGCGTGGATTTGAAGGTAACTCGTTTGTTTCGCATGCAGTTGGAGCTATACCACCTATATCTCAAATGTTTGAAGCTCAATCATTTGTTTCGCATGGATTTGTAGCTAAACCTTCTACATCGCATTGATTTGAATCTATATCATGTGTTTCGCATGGATTTGAAGCTAACTCGTTCGTTTCGCCTGCAGTTGAATCTACATCACTTATATCGCGAGTATTTGAAGCTAAATCATGTGTATCGCGTGGATTTTGAAGCTAACTCGTTTGATTAGTCTGCATTTGAAGCTATATCACTTATACCCCAAGTGTTTGAAGCTAAATCATTTGTTTCGCACGGATTTGGAGCTAAACCTTCTACATCGCATTGATTTGCAGCTAAATCATGTGTTTCGCATGGATTCTTAAGCTAACTCGTTCGTTGCGCATACAGTTAAATCTCAATAACGTATATCACAAGTATTTGAAGCTAAACCATTTGTTTCGCATGGATTTGAAGCTAAGCCTTCTACTTCGCATTAATTGGAAGCTAAATCACGTGTTTTGCATGGATTTGAAGCTGCACCTTCTACATCGCATTGATTTGCAAATGAATCATGTGTTTCGCATGGATTTGAAGCTATCTAGTTCGTTTCGCCTGTATTTGAATCTATATCACTTATATCGCAACTATTTGAAGCTAAATCATGTGTTTCGCTTGGATTTGAAGCTAAACCTTCTACATCGCATTCATTTGAACCAATTCATGTGTTTCGCGTGGATTTGAAGGTAACTCGTTTGTTTCGCATGCAGTTGAAGCTATATCACCTTTATCCCAAGTGTTTGAAGCTCAATCATTTGTTTCACATGGATTTGAAGCTAAACCTTCTACATCGCATTGATTTGAAGCTAACTCATGTGTTTCGCGTGGATTTGAAGGTAACTCGTTTGTTTCGCATGCAGTTGGAGCTATACCACCTATACCTCAAATGTTTGAAGCTCAATCATTTGTTTCGCATGGATTTGTAGCTAAACCTTCTACATCGCATTGATTTTAAGCTAAATCATGTGTTTCGCATGGATTTGAAGCTAACTCGTTTGTTTCGCATGCAGTTGTAGCTAAATAATGTATATCACAAGTATTTGTAGCTAAATCATTTGTTTCGCATGGATTTGAAGCTAAGCGTTCTACTTCGCATTGATTTGAAGCTAAATCATTTGTTTCGCATAGAACTGAAGCTACCTCGTTCGTTCCTCCTGCTTTTGAAGCTATATCACTTATATCGCAAGTATTTGAAGCTAAATCATATGTGTCGCATGGATTTGAAGCTGATCTTTCTACATCGAATTGATTTGAAGCTAAATCTTGTGTATCGCATGGATTTGGAGCTAAACCTTCTACATCGCATTGATTTGCAGCTAACATCATGTGTTTCACATGGATTTGAAGCTAAACCTTCTACATCGCATTGATTTGAAGCTAAATCATGTGTTTCGCATGGATCTGAAGCTAACTCGTTTGTTTCGCATGCAGTTGTAGCTAAATAATGTATATCACCAAGTATTTGTAGCTAAATCATTTGTTTCGCATGGATTTGAAGCTAACTCGTTCGTTTCGCCTGCAGTTGAATCTACATCACCTTACATCGCGCAGTATTTGAAGCTAAATCATGTGTATCGCGTGGATTTTGAAGCTAACTCGTTTGATTAGTCTGCATTTGAAGCTATATCACTTATACCCCAAGTGTTTGAAGCTAAATCATTTGTTTCGCATGGATTTGGAGCTAAACCCTTCTACATCGCATTGATTTGAAGCTAAATCATGTGTTTCGCATGGATTTGAAGCTAACTCGTTCGTTTGGCCTGCAGTTGAATCTACATCACTTATATCGCAACGTATTTGAAGCTAAGTCATGTGTAACGCGTGGATTTTGAAGCTAACTCGTTTGATTAGTCTGCATTTGAAGCTATATCACTTATACGCCAAGTGTTTGAAGCTAAATCATTTGTTTCGCATGGATTTGGAGCTAAACCTTCTACATCGCATTGATTTGCAGCTAAATCATGTGTTTCGCTTGGATTTGAAGCTAACTCGTTCGTTAGCACATACAGTTAAATCTAAATAACGTATATCACAAGTATTTGAAGCTAAACCATTTGTTTCGCATGGATTTGAAGCTAAGCCTTCTCCTCTCGCATTAATTGGAAGCTAAATTCACGTGTTTTGCATGGATTTGATGCTGAACCTTCTACATCGCATTGATTTGCAAATGAATCATGTGTTTCGCATGGCTTTGAAGCTAACTCGTTCGTTTCGCCTGTATTTGAACCTATATCACTTATATCGCAAGTATTTGAAGCTAAATCATGTGTTTCGCTTGGATTTGAAGCTAAACCTTCTACATCGCATTCATTTGGACCAATTCATGTGTTTCGCGTGGATTTCAAGGTAACTCGATTGTTTCGCATGCAGTTGAAGCTATATCACCTTTATCCCAAGTGTTTGAAGCTCAATCATTTGTTTCACATGGATTTGAAGCTAAACCTTCTACATCGCATTGATTTCAAGCCTAACTCATTTGTTTCGCATAGAACTGAAGCTAAACCTTCTGCATCGCATTGATTTGCAGCTAAACCATGTGTTTCGCATGGATTTGAAGCTAACTCGTTCGTTGCGGCATACAGTTAAATCTCATAACGTATATCACAAGTATTTGAAGCTAAATCATTTGTTTCGCATGGATTTGAAGCTAACTCGTTCGTTGCGCATGCAGTTAAATCTAAATAACTTATATCACAAGTATTTGAAGCTAAACCATTTGTTTCGCATGGATTTGAAGCTAAGCCTTCTACTTCGTATTAATTGGAAGGCTAAATCACGTGTTTTGCATGGATTTGAAGCTGAACCTTCTACATCGCTTTGATTTGCAAATGAATCATGTGTTTCGCATGGATTTGAAGCTAACTCGTTTGTTTCGCATGCAGTTGTAGCTAAATAATGTATATCACAAGTATTTGTAGCTAAATCATTTGTTTCGCATGGATTTGAAGCTAACTCGTTCGTTTCGCCTGCAGTTGAATCTACATCACTTATATCGCGAGTATTTGAAGCTAAATCATGTGTATCGCGTGGATTTGAAGCTAACTCGTTTGATTAGTCTGCATTTGAAGCTGTATCACTTATACCCAAGTGTTTGAGCTAAATCATTTGTTTCGCATGGATTTGGAGCTAAACCTTCTACATCGCATTGATTTGCAGCTAAATCATGTGTTTCGCATGGATTTGAAGCTAACTCGTTCGTTGCGCATACAGTTAAATCTCAATAAACGTATATCACAAGTATTTGAAGCTAAACCATTTGTTTCGCATGGATTTGAAGCTAAGCCTTCTACTTCGCATTAATTGGAAGCTAAATCACGTGTTTTGCATGGATTTGAAGCTGAACCTTCTACATCGCATTGATTTGCAAATGTATCATGTGTTTCGCATGGATTTTGAAGCTAACTAGTTCGTTTCGCCTGTATTTGAATCTATATCACTTATATCGCAACTATTGAAGCTAAATCATGTGTTTCGCTTGGATTTGAAGCTAAACCTTCTACATCGCATTCATTTGAACCAATTCATGTGTTTCGCGTGGATTTGAAGGTAACTCGTTTGTTTCGCATGCAGTTGAAGCTATATCACCTTTATCCCAAGTGTTTGAAGCTCAATCATTTGTTTCACATGGATTTGAAGCTAAACCTTCTACATCGCATTGATTTGAAGCTAACTCATGTGTTTCGCGTGGATTTGAAGGTAACTCGTTTGTTTCGCATGCAGTTGGAGCTATACCACCTATATCTCAAATGTTTGAAGCTCAATCATTTGTTTCGCATGGATTTGTAGCTAAACTTCTACATCGCATGATTTTAAGCTAAATCATGTGTTTCGCATGGATTTGAAGCTCTAACTCGTTTGTTTCGCATGCAGTTGTAGCTAAATAATGTATATCACAAGTATTTGTAGCTAAATCATTTGTTTCGCATGGATTTGAAGCTAAGCGTTCTACTTCGCATTGATTTGAAGCTAAATCATTTGTTTCGCATAGAACTGAAGCTACCTCGTTCGTTCCTCCTGCTTTTGAAGCTATATCACTTATATCGCAAGTATTTGAAGCTAAATCATATGTGTCGCATGGATTTGAAGCTGAACTTTCTACATCGAATTGATTGAAGCTAAATCTTGTGTATCGCATGGATTTGGAGCTAAACCTTCTACATCGCATTGATTTGCAGCTAAATCATGTGTTTCACATGGATTTGAAGCTAAACCTTCTACATCGCATTGATTTGAAGCTAAAATCATGTGTTTCGCATGGATCTGAAGCTAACTCGTTTGTTTCGCATGCAGTTGTAGCTAAATAATGTATATCACAAGTATTTGTAGCTAAATCGCATGGATTTGAAGCTAACTCGTTCGTTTCGCCTGCAGTTGAATCTACATCACTTACATCGCGAGTATTTGAAGCTAAATCATGTGTATCGCGTGGATTTTGAAGCTAACTCGTTTGATTAGTCTGCATTTGAAGCTATATCACTTATACCCCAAGTGTTTGAAGCTAAATCATTTGTTTCGCATGGATTTGGAGCTAAACCTTCTACATCGCATTGATTTGAAGCTAAATCATGTGTTTCGCATGGATTTGAAGCTAACTCGTTCGTTTGGCCTGCAGTTGAATCTACATCACTTATATCGCAAGTATTTGAAGCTAAATCATGTGTATCGCGTGGATTTTGAAGCTAACTCGTTTTATTAGTCTGCATTTGAAGCTATATCACTTATACGCCAAGTGTTTGAAGCTAAATCATTTGTTTCGCATGGATTTGGAGCTAAACCTTCTACATCGCATTGATTTGCAGCTAAATCATGTGTTTCGCTTGGATTTGAAGCTAACTCGTTCGTTGCACATACAGTTAAATCTAAATAACGTATATCACAAGTATTTGAAGCTAAACCATTTGTTTCGCATGGATTTGAAGCTAAGCCTTCTCCTTCGCATTAATTGGAAGCTAAATCACGTGTTTTGCATGGATTTGATGCTGAACCTTCTACATCGCATTGATTTGCAAATGAATCATGTGTTTCGCATGGCTTTGAAGCTAACTCGTTCGTTTCGCCTGTATTTGAACCTATATCACTTATATCGCAAGTATTTGAAGCTAAATCATGTGTTTCGCTTGGATTTGAAGCTAAACCTTCTACATCGCATTCATTTGGACCAATTCATGTGTTTCGCGTGGATTTGAAGGTAACTCGATTGTTTCGCATGCAGTTGAAGCTATATCACATTTATCCCAAGTGTTTGAAGCTCAATCATTTGTTTCGTATGAATTTGAAGCTAAACCTTCTACATCGCATTGATTTGAAGCTAACTCATGTGTTTCGCGTGGATTTGAAGGTAACTCGTTTGTTTCGCATGCAGTTGAAGCTATAACACCTATATCCCAAGTGTGTGAAGCTCAATCATTTGTTTCGCATGGATTTGAAGCTAAACCGTCTACATCGCATTGATTTTAAGCTAAATCGTGTGTTTCGCATGGATTTGAAGCTAACTCGTTTGTTTCGCATGCAGTTGTAGCTAAATAATGTATGTCACAAGTATTTGTAGCTAAATCATTTGTTTCGCATGGAATTGAAGCTACCTCGTTTGTTCCTCCAGATTTTGAAGCTATATCACTTATATCGCAAGTATTTGAAGCTAAATCATGTGCGTCGCATGGATTTGAAGCTGAACTTTCTACATCGCATTGATTTGAAGCTAAATCTTGTGTATCGCATGGATTTGAAGCTAAATCCTCTACATCGCATTGATTTGCAACTAAATCATGTGTTTCGCATGGATCTGAAGCTAACTCGTTTGTTTCGCCTGCATTTGAAGCTATATCACTTATATTCGCAAGCATTTGATGCTAAATCATCCGTTTCCCATGGATTTGAAGCTAAGCCTTTTACTTCGCATTGATTTGAAGTTAAATCATGTGTTTCCCTTGGATTTGAAGCTGAATCGTTTTTTTCGCATGCAGTTGAATCTATATCATTTATATCGCAAGTATCTGAAGCTAAATCATTTGTTTCTCATGGATTTGAAGCTAAACCTTCTACATCGCATTGATTTTAAGCTAAATCATCTGTTTCGCATGGATTTGAAACTAACTCGTTCGTTTCGCCTCCAGTTGAATCTACATCACTTATATCGCAAGTATTTGAAGCAAAATCATGTGTATCGCGTGGATTTTGAAGCTAACTCGTTTGATTTGTCTGTATTTGAAGCTATATCACATATACCCCAAGTGTTTGAAGCTAAATCATTTGTTTCGTATGAATTTGAAGCTAAACCTTCTACATCGCATTGATTTGAAGCTAACTCATGTGTTTCGCGTGGATTTGAAGGTAACTCGTTTGTTTCGCATGCAGTTGAAGCTATAACACCTATATCCCAAGTGTGTGAAGCTCAATCATTTGTTTCGCATGGATTTGAAGCTAAACCGTCTACATCGCATTGATTTTAAGCTAAATCGTGTGTTTCGCATGGATTTGAAGCTAAACCTTCTACATCGCATTGATTTGCAGCTATATCATGTGTTTCGCGTGGATTTGAATCTAACTCGTTTGTTTCGCCTGCATTTGAAGCAATATCATTTACATTCGCAAGTATTTGAAGCTAAATCAATTGTGTCGCATGGATTTGAAGCAAAACCTTCTTCATCTCATTGATTTGAAGCTAAATCTTGTGTATCGCATGGATTTGAAGCTAAGCCTTCTACTTCGCATTGATTAGAAGATAAATCATTTGTTTCGCATGGAAATGGAGATGACTCGTTTGTGTTTCCTGCATTTGAAGCTATATCACTTATATTGCAAGCATCTGAACCCAAATGATTTGTTTCGCATGGAATTTAAGCTAGCACGTTCGTTTCGCCTGCATTTGAAGCTGAATCATGTACATCAAAAGTATTTGAAGCGGAACCACTTGACTCGCATGGATTTGAAACTAAGCCTTCTACATCGCATTTATTTGCAGCTATATCATGTGTTTCGCGTGGATTTGAAGCTAACTCGATTGTTTCCCCTGCATTTGAAGCTATATCACTCATATCGCAAGTATCTGAATCTAAATCAGTTGTGTCGCGTGCATTCGGAGATAAACCTTCTACATCGCATTGATTTGCAGCTATATCATGCGTTTCGCATGGATTTGAAGATAACTGATTCGTTGCGCATGCAGTTAAATCTCAATAACGTATATCACAAGTATTTGTATCTAATCCATTTGTTTCGCATGGATTTGAACCTGAGCCTTGTACTTCGAGTTGATTTGAAGCTAAACCTTCTTCATCTTATTGATTTGATGCTAAATCATGTGTTTCGCATGGAGTTGAAGCTAACCCGTTTGTTTCGTCTGCATTTGAAGCTATATAACTTATATCGCAAGTGTTTGAAGCTAAATCATTTGTTTCGCGTGGATTTGAAGCTAAACCTTCTACATCGCATTGATTTGAAGCTTAAACGTGTGTTTCGCTTGGATTTGAATCGCAGCCTTCGACTTCGCAATCGATTTGTAGCTAAATCATATGTTTCAAATGGATTTGAAACTAATTGATTTGAAGCTTAATTATGTGTATCACATTGATTTGAAGCTAATTCGTTTGTATCGCCTGAATTTGAATCTTTTTCATTTACACCGCAAGTATTTGAAGCTAAATCATTCGTTTGGCATGGATTTGAAGCTAAACCTTCTACATCGCAATGATTTGAAGCTAAATCTAGTGTATCGCATGGATTTGAAGCTAAACCTTCTACATCGCATTGATTTGCAGCTAAATCATGTATTTCGCATGGATTTGAAGCTAACTCGTTCGTTTCGCCTGCAGTTGAATCTACATCACTTATATCGAAAGTATTTGAAGCTACATCATGTGTTTCGATTGGATTTGAAGCTAAACCTTCTACATGGCATTGATTTGAAGCTAAATTATGTGTTTCGCTTGGATTTGAATGTAACTCATTTGTTTCGCATGCAGTTGAAGCTATATCACCTATATCCCAAGTGTAGGAAGCTCATTCATTTGTTTCGCATGGATTGAAGCTAAACCTGCTACTTCGCATTGATTTGAAGCTAAATTATGTGTTTCGCGTGGATCTGAAGCTAACTCGTTTGTTTCGCCTGCATTGAAGCTATATTACTTATATTCGCAAGCATTTGATGCTAAATCATTCGTTTCGCATGGATTTGAAGCTAAGCCTTTTACTTCGCATTGATTTGAATATAAATCATGTGTTTCGCTTGGATAGGAAGCTACCTCGTTTGTTTCGCATGCAGTTGAAGCTAAATCATGTGTATCACAAATATTTGAGGCTAAACCCAATGTTGCTCGTGGATTTGAAGCTAAACCTTCTACATCGCATTGATTTGACGCTAAATCATGTGTTTCCCTTGGATATGAAGCTAACTCGTTTGTTTCGCCTGCAGTTGAATCTATACCACGTATATCCCAAGTGTTTGAAGCTAAATCATTTGTTTCGCATGGATTTGAAGCAAAGCCTTCTACTTCGCATTGATTTGAACCTAAATCACTTGTTTCGCATAGATTTGGAGCTAACTCGTTCGTTTCCCCTGCATTTGAAGCTATATCACTTATATCGCATGTATCTGATGCTAAATCATTTGTGTCGCATGGATTTGAAGCTAAAGCTTCTACATCGCATTGATTTGAAGCTAAATTATGTGTTTCGTTTGGATTTGAGTTAACGCGTTTGTTTCGCCTGCATTTGAAGCTATATCAATTATATCGCAAGTATCTGAAGTTTGATCACTTGTTTCTCATGTATTCGAAGCTAAGTCTTCTACTTCGCATTGATTTGAAGCTAAATCATATGTTTCGCATAGATTTGAAGCTAACTCGTTAGTTCCGCCTGCATTTCAAGCTATATCACTTATATCGCTAGTATTTGAAGCTAAACCATTTGTTTCGCATTGATTTGAAGCTAAGCCTTCTACTTTGCATTGATTGGAAGCTAAATCACGTGATATGCATGGATTTGAAGCTGAACCATTTCATTCGCATGGATTTGAAGCTAGCCTTCTACATCGCACTGATTTGAAGCTAAGTCATGTGTTTCGCATGGATTTGAAGCTAAGATTTCTACTTCGCATTGATTAGAAGCTAAATCATGTGTTTCGCTTGGATTTGAAGCTATCTCGTTTGTTTCGCCTGCATTTGAAGCTATACCATTTATGTCGCAAATATTTGAAACTATTCATTTGTGTCGCATGGATTTAATGCTAAGCCTCCTACTTCGCATTGATTTGAAGCTTAGTCATGTGTTTCGCATGGATTTGAAGCTAACTCGTTTGTTTCGCATGCAGTTGAAGCTAAATCATGTTTATCACAAGTGTCTGAATCTAAACTATTTGTTTCGCAAGAATATGAAGCTAAACCAAGTGCATCTCATGAATTTGTATCTAAACTATGTGTTTCGTATCAATTTGAACACAAATCACGTGTTTCGCATGGATTTAAAGCTAAATCATGTGTTTCGTTAGGATTGAAGCTAAACTCGTGTGTTTCTCCTGCACTTGAAGCTATTTCATTTATACCGCAACTATTTGAAGGTAAATCATTTGTTTTGCTTGAATTTGAAGCTAAGCCTTCTACTTCGCATTGATTGAAAGCTAAATCATGTGTTCTACATGGATTTGAAGCTAACTCGTTTGATTCGCATGCATTTGAAGCGAAATCAATCGTTTCGCACGGATTTGAAGCTAAATCTTCTACTTCGCATTGATTTGAAGCTAAATCATGTGTTTCGCTTGGACTTGAAGCTAACTCGTTCGTTGCGCATACAGATAAACCTAAATAACGTATATCACAAGTATTTGAAGCTAAATCATTTGTTTCGCATGGATTTGAAGCTAAGCCTTCTACTTCTGCATTAATTGGAAGCTAAATCACGTGTTTTGCAAGGATTTGAAGCTGAACCTTCTACATCGCATTGTTTTGCAAATGAGTTCTGTGTTTCGCATGGATTTGAAGCTAACTCGTTCGTTTCGCCTGTATTTGAATCTATTATCACTTATATCGCAACTATTTGAAGCTAAATCATGTGTATCGCTTGGATTTGCAGCTAAACCTTCTACATAGCATTCATTTGAACCAATTCATGTGTTTCGCGTGGATTTGAAGGTAACTCGTTTGTTTCGCATGCAGTTGAAGCTATATCACCTTTATCCCAAGTGTTTGTAGCTAAATCATTTGTTTCGCATGGATTTGAAGCTAAGCCTTCTACTTCGCATTGATTTGAAGCTAAATCATTTGTTTCGCATAGAATTGAAGCTACCTCGTTTGTTCCTCCCGTGTTTGAAGCTATATCACTTATATCACAAGTATTTGTAGCTAAACCATTTGTTTCGCATGGATTTGTAACTAAGCCTTCTACTTCGCATTGATTTGAAGCTAAATCATTTGTTTCGCATGGATTTGAAGCTAAACCTTCTACATCGCATGGATTTGAAGCTAAGCCTTCTACTTCGCATTAATTGGAAGCTAAATCACGTGTTTTGCATGGATTTGAAGCTGAACCTTCTACATCGCATTGATTTGCAAATGAATCATGTGTTTCGCATGGATTTGAAGCTAACTCGTTCGTTTCGCCTGTATTTGAATCTATATCATTTATATCGCAACTATTTGAAGCTAAATCATGTGTTTCGCTTGGATTTGAAGCTAAACCTTCTACATCGCATTCAATTGAACCTATTCTTGTGTTTCGCGTGGATTTGAAGGTAACTCGATTCTTTCGCATGCACTTGAAGCTATATCACCTTTATCCCAAGTGTTTGAAGCCTAATCATTTGTTTTACATGGATTTGAAGCTAAGCCTTCTACTTCGCATTCATTTGAAGCTAAATCATTTGTTTCGCATAGAACTGGAGCTACCTCGATTGTTCCTCCTCCTTTTGAAGCTATATCACTTATGTCGCAAGTATTTGAAGCTAAATCACATGTGTCGCATGGATTTGAAGCTGAACCTTCTACATCGAATTGATTTGAAGCTAAATCTTGTGTGTCGCATGGATTTGAAGCTAAACCTTCTACATCGCATTGATTTGCAGCTAAATAATGTGTTTCGCATGGATTTGAAGCTAACTCGTTCGTTGCGCTTGCAGTTGAATCTACATCACTTATATCGCAAGTATTTGAAGCTAAATCATGTGTATCGCGTGGATTTTGAAGCTAACTCGTTTGATTAGTCTGCATTTGAAGCTATAACACTTATACGTCAAGTGTTTGAAACTAAATCATTTGTTTCGCATGGATTTGGTGCTAAACCTTCTACATCGCATTGATTTGCAGCTAAATCATGTGTTTCGCTTGGAGTTTAAGCTAACACGTTTGTATTACATGCAGTTGAAGCTAAATCACGTATATCACAAGTATTTGGAGCTGAACCATTCGTTTCGCATCAATATTAAGCTAAACCATGTGTTTCGCATGATTTTGAATCTAAATCATGTTTTTCACAAGTATTTGAAGCCGAATCATTAGATTCGCATGGATTTGAAGCTACCACTTCTACTTCGCATTGATTTGAAGCTAAATCATGTGTTTCGCATGTATTTGAAGCTAACTCATTTGTCTCTCCTGCATTTGAAGCTATATCACTTATATCGCAAGTATTTGAATGAAAATCTTTCGTTTCGCATGGATTTGAAGCTAAATCATGTGCTTCGCTTGGACTCGAAGATAACTCGCTTGTTTCGCATGCATTTGAAGCTCTACCATTTATACTGCAAGTATTTGAAGCTAAATCATTCGCTTCGCATGGATTTGTAGGTAACTCGTTTGTTTCGCACGCAGTTGAAGCTATACCACCTATATCCCAAGTGTTTGAAGCTCAATCACTTGTATCGCTTGGATTTGAAGCTAAACCTTCTACATCGCATTGATTTGAAGCTAAATCATTTGTTTCGCATAGAACTGAAGCTACCTCGTTTGTTCCTCCTCCTTTTGAAGCTATATCACTTATATCGCAAGTATTTGAAGTTAAATCACATGTGTCGCATGGATTTGAAGCTGAACCTTCTACATCGAATTGATTTGAAGCTAAATATTGTGTATCGCATGGATTTGAAGCTAAACCTTCTACATCGCATTGATTTGCAGCTAAATCATGTGTTTCGCATGGACTTGAAGCTAACTCGTTCGTTACGCCTACAGTTGAATCTACATCACTTATATCGCAAGTATTTGAAGCTAAATCATGTGTATCGCGTGGATTTTGAAGCTAACTCGTTTGATTAGTCTGCATTTGAAGCTATATCACTTATACGTCAAGTGTTTGAAACTAAATCATTTGTTTCGCATGGATTTGGTGCTAAACATTCTACATCGCATTGATTTGCAGCTAAATCATGTGTTTCGCTTGGAGTTTAAGCTAACACGTTTGTTTCACATGCAGTTGAAGCTAAATCACGATTATCACAAGTATTTGGAGCTGAACCATTCGTTTCGCATCAATATTAAGCTAAACCATGTGTTTCGCATGATTTTGAATCTAAATCATGTTTTTCACAAGTATTTGAAGCCGAATCATTAGATTCGCATGGATTTGAAGCTACCCCTTCTACTTCGCTTTGATTTGAAGCTAAATCATGTGTTTCGCATGTATATGAAGCTAACTCATTTGTCTCTCCTGCATTTGAAGCTATATCACTTATATCGCAAGTATTTGAATGAAAATCTTTCTTTTCGCATGGATTTGAAGCTAAATCATGTGTTTCGCTTGGACTCGAAGATAACTCGCTTGTTTCGCATGCATTTGAAGCTCTACCATTTATACTGCAAGTATTTGAAGCTAAATCATTCGCTGCGCATGGATTTGAAGGTAACTCGTTTGTTTCGCACGCAGTTGAAGCTATACCACCTATATCCCAAGTGTTTGAAGCTCAATCATTTGTTTCGCTTGGATTTGAAGCTAAACCTTCTACATCGCATTGATTTGAAGCTAAATCATGTGTTTTGCATCGATTTGAAGCTAACTCGTTTGTTTCGCCTGCATTGAAGCTATATCACTTATATCGCAATTATCGGAAGCTAAATCATTTGCTTCGCACGGATTTGAAGTTAAACCTTCTACTTCGAATTGGTTTGAAGCTAAATCATGTGTTTCGCTTGGAGTTTAAGCTAACACGTTTGTTTCACATGCAGTTGAAGCTAAATCACGTATATCACAAGTATTTGGAGCTGAACCATTCGTTTCGCATCAATATTAAGCTAAACCATGTGTTTCGCATGATTTTGAATCTAAATCATGTTTTTCACAAGTATTTGAAGCCGAACCATTAGATTTGCATGGATTTGAAGCTACGCCTTCTACTTCGCATTGATTTGAAGCTAAATCATGTGTTTCGCATGTATTTGAAGCTAATTCATTTCTCTCTCCTGCATTTGAAGCTATATCACTTATATCGCAAGTATTTGAATGAAAATCTTTCTTTTCGCATGGATTTGAAGCTAAATCATGTGTTTCGCTTGGACTCGAAGATAACTCGCTTGTTTCCCCTGCATTTGAAGCTCTACCATTTATACTGCAAGTATTTGAAGCTAAATCATTCGCTTCGCATGGATTTGAAGGTAACTCGTTTGTTTCGCACGCAGTTGAAGCTATACCACCTATATCCCAAGTGTTTGTAGCTCAATCATTTGTTTCGCATGGATTTGAAGCTAACCCTTCTACATCGCATTGATTTGAAGCTAAATCATGTGTTTCGCATGGATTTGAAGCTAATTCGTTTGTTTCGCATGCAGTTGTAGCTAAATAATGTATATCACAAGTATTTGTAGCTAAACCATTTGTTTCGCATGGTTTTGAAGCTAAGCCTTCTACTTCGCATTGATTTGAAGATAAATCATTTGTTTCGCATAGAATTGAAGCTACCTCGTTTGTTCCTCCTGTTTTTGAAGCTATATCACTTATATCACAAGTATTTGTAGCTAAACCATTTGTTTCGCATGGATTTGAAACTAAGCCTTCTACTTCGCATTGATTTGAAGCTAAATCACTTGTTTCGCAAGGATTTGAAGCTAAACCTTCTACATCGCATGGATTTGAAGCTAAACCTTCTACATCGCATTGATTTGCAGCTAAGTCATGTGTTTCGCATGGATTTGAAGCTAACTCGTTCGTTGCGCATGCAGTTAAATCTAAATAACGTATATCACAAGTATTTGATGCTAAACCATTTGTTTCGCATGGATTTGAAGCTAAGCCTTCTACATCGCATTGATTGGATCCTAAATCACGTGTTTTGCTTGGGTTTGAAGCTAGGCCTTCTACATCGCATTGATTTGAAGCTAAATCATGTGTTTCGAGTGGATTTCAAGGTAACTCGTTTGTTTCGCATGCAGTTGAAGCTATATCACCTATATCCCAAGTGTTTGATGCTCAATCATTTGTTTCGCATGGATTTGAAGCTTAACCTTCTACATCGCATTGATTTGAAGCTAAATCATGTGTTTCGCATGTATTTGAAGCTAACTCATTTGTCTCTCCTGCATTTGAAGCTATATCACTTATATCGCAAGTATTTGAATGAAAATCTTTCGTTTCGCATGGATTTGAAGCTAAATCATGTGTTTCGCTTGGTCTCTAAGATAACTCGCTTGTTTCGCCTGCATTTGAAGTTCTACCATTAATACTGCAAGTATTTCAAGCTAAATCATTCGCTTCGCATGGATTTGAAGCTAAACCTTCTACATCGCATTGATTTGAAACTAAATCATGTGTTTCGCATGGATTTGAAGCTAACTCATTTGTTTCGCATGCAGTTGTATCTAAATAATGTATATCACAAGTATTTCTAGCTAAACCATTTGTTTCGCATGGATTTGAAGCTAAGCCTTCTACTTCGCATTGATTTGAAGCTATATCATTTGTTTCGCATGGATTTGAAGCTAAACCATCTACATCGCATTGATTTGAAGCTAAATCATGTGTTTCGCGTGGATTTGAAGGTATCTCGTTTGTTTCGCATGCAGTTGAACCCTTATCACCTATATCCCAAGTGTTAGAAGCTCAATCATTTGTTTCGCATGGATTTGAAGATAAACTTTCTGCATCGCATTAATTTGAAGCTAAATCATGTGTTTCGCGTGGATTTGAAGGTAACTCGTTTGTTTCGCATGCAGTTGAAGCTATATCACCTATATCCCAAGTGCTTGAAGATCAATAATTTGTTTCGCATGCAGTTGTAGCTAAATAATGTATATCACAAGTATTTGTAGCTAAACCATTTGTTTCGCATGGATTTGAAGCTAAACCTTCTACATCGCATTGATTTGAAGCTAAATCATGTATTTCGCGTGGATTAGAAGTTAACTCGTCTGTTTCGAATGCAGCTGAAGCTAAATCATGCATATCACAAGTATTTGAAGCTTAACGATTTGTATCCCATGGATTTGAAGATAAGCCTTCTACTTCGCATTGATTTGAAGCTAAGTCATGTGTTTCGCATGGATTTGAAGCTGTCTCATTTGTCTCTCCTGCATTTGAAGCTATATCACTTATATCGCAAGTATTTGAATGTAAATCATTTGTTTCGCATGGATTTGGAGCTAAGCCTTCTACGTCGCATTGATTTGCATCTAAATCATGTGTTTCGCATGGATTTGAAGCTAACTCGTTTGTTTCGCCTGCATTTGAAGCCATATCATTTATATCGCAAGTATTTGAAGCTAAATCATATGTGTCGCATGGATTTGAAGCTGAACCTACTACATCGCATTGATTTGAAGCAAAATCTTGTGTATCGCATGGATTTGAAGCTAAAGCTTCTACATCCCATGGATATGAAGCTAAATCATGTGTTTGGCATGGATTTGAAGCTAAACCTTCTACATCGCATTGATTTGCTGCTGAAACATGTGTTTCGCATGGATTTGAACCTAACTCGTTTGTGTCGCATGCAGTTGAAGCTAAATCATGTATATCACAAGTATTTGAATCGAAACCATTTGTTTCGCATGGATTTGAAGCTAAGCCTTCTACTTCGCATTGATTTGAAGCTAAATCATTTGTGTCGCATAGATTTGAAGCTAAGCCTCCTACATCGCATTGATTTGCAGCTAAATCATGTGTTTCGCATGGATTTGAAGCTAACTCGTTCGTTGCGCATGCAGTTAAATCTAAATAACGTATATCACAAGTATTTGAAGCTAAACCATTTGTTTCGCATAGATTTGAAGCTAAGCCTTCTACTTCGCATTAATAGGAAGCTAAATCACGTGTTTTGCATGGATTTGAAGCAAAACCTTCTACATCGCATTGATTTGAAGCTAAATCATGTGTTTCGCGTGGATTTGAAGCTAACTCATTTGTTTCGCATGCAGTTGTAGCTAAATAATGTATATCACAAGCATTTGTAGCTTATCCATTTGTTTCGCATGGATTTGAAGCTAAACCTTCTACATAGCATCGATTTGCAGCTGAATCTTGTGTTTCGCATGGATTTGAAGCTAACTCGTTCGTTTCGCCTGCATTTGAATCTTTTTCACTTATATCGCAAGTATTTCAAGCTAATCCATTTGTTTCGCATGGATTTGAAGCTAAGCCTTCTACTTCGCATTGATTGGATCCTAAATCACGAGTTTTGCATGGATTTGAAGCTAGGCCTTCTACGTCGCATACATTTGAAGCTAAATCATGTGTTTCGCGTGGATTTCAAGGTAACTCGTTTGTTTCGCATGCAGTTGAAGCTATATCACCTATATCCCAAGTGTTTGAAGCTCAATCATTTGTTTCGTATGGATTTGAAGCTAAACCTTCTACATCGCATTGATTTGAAGCTAAATCATGTGTTTCGCATGGATTTGAAGCTAACTCAATTGTTTCGCATGCAGTTGTAGCTAAATAATGTATTTCACAAGCATTTGTAGCTTATCCATTTGTTTCGCATGGATTTGAAGCTAAGCCTTCTACTTCGCATTGATTTGAAACTAAATCATTTGTTTCGCATGGATTTGAAGATAAACCTTCTACATCGCATTGATTTGATGGTAAATCATCTGTTTCGCGTGGATTTGAAGGTAACTCGTTTGTTTCGCATGCAATTGCAGCTATATCACCTTTATCCCAAGTGTTTGAAGCTCAATCACTTGTATCGCATGGATTTGAAGCTAAACCTTCTACATCGCATTGATTTGAAGCTAACTCATGTTTATCGCGTGGATTTGAAGGTAACTCGTTTGTTTCGCATGCAGTTGAAAATATACCACCTAAATCCCAAGTGTTTGAAGCTCAATCATTTGTTTCGCATGGATTTGAAGCTAAACCTACTACATCGCATTGATTTGAAGCTAAATCATGTGTTTCGCATGGATTTGAAGCTATGCCATCTACTTCGCTTTGATTTGAAGCTAAATCGTGTGTTTCGCATGGATTTGATGCAAACTCGTATGTTTCGCATGCAGTTGTAGCTAAATAATGTATATCACAAGCATTTGTAGCTTATCCATTTGTTTCGCATGGATTTGAAGCTAAGCCTTCTACTTCGCATTGGTTGGATCCTAAATCACGTGTTTTGCATGGATTTGAAGCTAAGCCTTCTACATCGCATTGATTTGCAGCTGAATCTTGTGTTTCGCATGGATTTGAAGCTAACTCGTTCGTTTCACCTGCATTTGAAACTATATCACTTATATCGCAAATATTTGAAGCTAAATCATGTGTTTCGCATGGATTTGAAGCTAAACCTTCTACATCGCATTGATTTGAAGCTAAATCATGTGTTTCGCATGGATTTGAAGATAACAAGTTTGTTTCGCATGCAGTTGTAGCTAAATAATGTATATCACAAGTATTTCTAGCTAAACCATTTGTTTCGCATGGATTTGCAGCTAAGCCTTCTACTTCGCATTGATTTGAAGCTAAATCATTTGTTTCGCATGGATTTGAAGCTAAACTTTCTACATCGCATTGATTTGAAACTAACTCGTTTGTTTCGCATGCTGTTGAAGCTAAATCATGTCTTTCACAAGTATTTGAGGATGAACCATTTGAATAGCATGGATTTGAACCTGAGCCTTCTACTTCGCACTGATTTGCAGCTAAATAATGTGTTTCGCATGGATTTGAAGCTAACTCGTTTGTGTCGCCTGCATTTGAAGCTATATCATTTATATCGCAAGTATTTGATGCCAAAATCATTTGTTTCGCACGGATTTGAAGCTAAACCTTCTACTTCGCATTGATTTGAAGCTAAATCTTGTGTATCGCATGGATTTGAAGGTAAACCTTCTACATCCCATGGATATGAAGCTAAATCATGTGTTTGGCATGGATTTGAAGCTAAGCCTTCTACTTCGCATTGATTTGAAGCTAAATCATTTGTTTCGCATGGATTTGAAGCTAAACCTTCTACATCGCATTGATTTGAAGCTAAATCGTGTGTTTCGCATGGATTTGAGGCAAACTCGTTTGTTTCGCATGCAGTTGTAGCTAAATAATATATATCACAAGTATTTGTAGCTAAACCATTTGTTTCGCATGTATGTGAAGCTAAATCATGTGTTTACCATGGCAATGAACCTAAATCATGTGTTGCCCATGGATTTGAAGCTTAATCATGTGTTTTGCATGGATTTGAAGCTAACTTGATTGTATCCTCAGCATTTGAAGTTACTTCATTTATATCGCAAGTATATGAAGCTAAATCATACGTGTTCCGCTTGGTTTTGAAGCTAAACCTTCTACATCGCATTCATTTGAAGCTAAATCATGTGTTTTGCATGGATTTGAAGCTAAACCTTCTAATTCGCACAGTTTTGAGCTAAATAATGTATTTCGCGTGGATTAGATGCTAACTCGTCTGTTTCGAATGCAGCTGAAGCTAAATCATGTATATCACAAGTATTTGAAGCTAAACGATTTGTATCGCATGGATTTGAAGATAAGCCTTCTACTTCGCATTGATTTGAAGCTAAATCATGTGTTTCCAATGGATATGAAGCTAAATCATGTGTTTCGCACGGATGTGAAGCTAACTCGTTTGTTTTGTCTGCATTTGAAGCTGTTTCATTTATATCGCAAGTATTTGAAGCTTCCTCGTTTGTTTCGCATGCATTTGAAGCTGTATCCCTTATATTCGCAAGTATTTGAAGCTAAATCATTTGTTTCGCATGGATTTGAAGCTAAACCTTCTACATCGCATTGATTTGAAGCTAAATCGTGTGTTTCGCATGGATTTGAGGCAAACTCGTTTGTTTCGCATGCAGTTGTAGCTAAATAATATATATCACAAGTATTTGTAGCTAAACCATTTGTTTCGCATGTATGTGAAGCTAAATCATGTGTTTACCATGGCAATGAACCTAAATCATGTGTTGCCCATGGATTTGAAGCTTAATCATGTGTTTTGCATGGATTTGAAGCTAACTTGATTGTATCCTCAGCATTTGAAGTTACTTCATTTATATCGCAAGTATATGAAGCTAAATCATACGTGTTCCGCTTGGTTTTGAAGCTAAACCTTCTACATCGCATTCATTTGAAGCTAAATCATGTGTTTTGCATGGATTTGAAGCTAAACCTTCTAATTCGCACAGTTTTGAAGCTAAATAATGTATTTCGCGTGGATTAGATGCTAACTCGTCTGTTTCGAATGCAGCTGAAGCTAAATCATGTATATCACAAGTATTTGAAGCTAAACGATTTGTATCGCATGGATTTGAAGATAAGCCTTCTACTTCGCATTGATTTGAAGCTAAATCATGTGTTTCCAATGGATATGAAGCTAAATCATGTGTTTCGCACGGATGTGAAGCTAACTCGTTTGTTTTGTCTGCATTTGAAGCTGTTTCATTTATATCGCAAGTATTTGAAGCTTCCTCGTTTGTTTCGCATGCATTTGAAGCTGTATCCCTTATATTCGCAAGTATTTGAAGCTAAATCATTTGTTTCGCATGGATTTGAAGCTAAGCCTTCTACTTCACATTGATTTGAAGCTAAATCATTTGTTTCGCATGGATTTGAAGCTAAACCTTCTACATCGCATTGATTTGAAGCTGAATCATGTGTTTCGCATGGATTTGAAGTTAACTCGTTAGTTTCGCAGGCAATTGTAGCTATATAATGTATATCACAAGTATTTGTAGCTAAACCATTTGTTTCGCATGGATTTGAAGCTACGCCATCTACTTCGCATTGATTTGAAGCTAAATCATTTGTTTCGCATAGAATTGAAGGTAACTCGTTTGTTTCGCATGCAGTTGAAAATATACCACCTAAATCCCAAGCGTTTGAAGCTCAATCATTTGTTTCGCATGGATTTGAAGCTAAACCTACTACATCGCATTGATTTGAAGCTAAATCATGTGTTCGCATGGATTTGATGCTATGCCATCTACTTCGCATTGATTTGAAGCTAAATCGTGTGTTTCGCATGGATTTGAAGCTAACTCGTTTGTTTCGCATGCAGTTGTAGCTAAATAATGTATATCACAAGTATTTGTAGCTAAACCATTTGTTTCGCATGGATTTGAAGCTAATCCTTCTACTTCGCATTGATTTGAAGCTAAATCATTTGTTTCGCATGGAATTGAAGCTATCTCGTTTGTTCCTCCAGCATTTGAAGCGATATCACTTATATCGCAAGTATTTGAAGCTAAATCATATGCGTCGAATGGATTTGAAGCTGAACCTTCTACATCGCATTTATTTGCAGCTAAATTATGTGTTTCGCATGTATTTGAAGCTAACTCGTGCGTTGCGCATGCAGTAAAATCTAAATAACGTATATCACAAGCGTTTGTAGCGAAACAATTTATTTCGCATGAATTTGAAGCTAAACCTTCTACATCGCATTGATTTGAAGCTAAACCTTCTACATCGCATTGATTTGAAGCTAAATCATTGGTTTCGCATGGATTTGAAGCTAAACCTTCTACATCGCATTGATTTCAAGCTAAATTATGTGTTTCGCTTGGATTTGCAGCTAACTCGTTTGTTTCGCATGCATTTGGAACTATATCACGTATATCGCATGTATCTGATGCTTAATCATTTGTGTCGCTTGGATTTGAAGCTAATCCGTCTACTTCGCATTGATTTGAAGCTAAATCATGTGTTCGGCTTGGATTTGGAGCTAACTCGTTTGTTTCGCATACAGTCGAAGATTAATCATGTATTTCACATGTATTTGAAGCTAAACAATTTGATTCGCATGGATTTGAACCTAAGCCTTCTACTTCGCATTGATTTGAAGCTAAGTCATAAGATCCGCATGGATTTGAAACTAACTCGCTTGTTTCGCATGCAGTTGAAGCTAAATCACGTTTACCACAAGTATCTGAATCAAAACCATTTGTGTCACATTGATTTGAAGCTAAGCCTTCTACTTCGCATTGATTTGAAGTTAAATCATGTGTTTCCCTTGGGTTTGAAGCTAACTAGTTTATTTCGTATGCAGTTGACGCTAAGTCATGTATATGACAAGTATTTGAAGCTAAATAATGTGTTTCATGTGGATTCGGAGCTAACACGTTTGCTTCGAATGCAGTTGAAGCTATATCACCTATATCCCAAGTGTAGAAAGCTCAATCATTTGTTTCGCATGGATTTGAAGCTAAACCTGCTACTTCGCATTGATTTGAAGCTAAATTATGTGTTTTGCGTGGATTTGAAGGTAACTCGTTGTTTCGCATGCAGTTGAAGCTAAATCATGTTTATCACAAGTATCTATATCTAACCCATTTGTTTCGCAAGAATATGATGCTAAACCATGTGTTTCGGATGAATTTGAATCTAAATCATGTGTTCACATGGATTTCAAGATAACTCGTTTGAATCGCATGCAGTTGAAGTTTAATCATCTATTTCACACGTATTTGAAGCCGAACCATTTGATTCGCATGGATTTGAAGGTAAGCCTTCTACTTCGCACTGATTTGAAGCTAAATCATGTGTTTCGCGTGGATTTGAAGCTACGCCTTCTACCTCGCACTGATTAGAAGCTAAATCATGTGTAACGCATGGATTGGAAGCTAACTCGTTTGTTTCGCATGCAGTTGTAGCTAAATAATGTATATCACAAGTATTTGTAGCTCAACCAATTGTTTCGCATGGATTTGAAGCTAAACTTTCTACATCGCATTGATTTGAAACTAACTCGTTTGTTTCGCATGCTGTTGAAGCTAAATCATGTCTTTCACAAGTATTTGAGGATGAACCATTTGAATAGCATGGATTTGAACCTGAGCCTTCTACTTCGCACTGATTTGCAGCTAAATAATGTGTTTCGCATGGATTTGAAGCTAACTCGTTTGTGTCGCCTGCATTTGAAGCTATATCATTTATATCGCAAGTATTTGATGCCAAAATCATTTCTTTCGCACGGATTTGAAGCTAAACCTTCTACTTCGCATTGATTTGAAGCTAAATCTTGTGTATCGCAAGGATTTGAAGGTAAACCTTCTACATCCCATGGATATGAAGCTAAATCATGTGTTTGGCATGGATTTGAAGCTAAGCCTTCTACTTCGCATTGATTTGAAGCTAAATCATTTGTTTCGCATGGATTTGAAGCTAAACCTTCTACATCGCATTGATTTGAAGCTAAATCGTGTGTTTCGCATGGATTTGAGGCAAACTCGTTTGTTTCGCATGCAGTTGTAGCTAAATAATATATATCACAAGTATTTGTAGCTAAACCATTTGTTTCGCATGTATGTGAAGCTAAATCATGTGTTTACCATGACAATGAACCTAAATCATGTGTTGCCCATGGATTTGAAGCTTAATCATGTGATTTGCATGGATTTGAAGCTAACTTGATTGTATCCACAGCATTTGAAGTTACTTCATTTATATCGCAAGTATATGAAGCTAAATCATATGTGTTCCGCTTCGTTTTGAAGCTAAACCTTCTACATCGCATTGATTTGAAGCTAAATCATGTGTTTCGCGTGGATTTGAAGGTAACTCGTTTGTTTTGCATGCAGTTGAAGCTATATCACCTTTATCCCAAGTGTTTGAAGCTAAATCATATGTGTCGCATGGATTTCAAGCTGAACCTACTACATCGCATTGATTTGAAACTAAATCTTGTGTATCGCATGGATTTAAAGCTAAACCTTCTACATCGCATTGATTTGAAGCTAAATCTTGTGTATCGCATGGATTTAAAGCTAAACCTTCTACATCGCATTGATTTCAAGCTAAATCATGTGTTTCGCATGGATTTGAAGATAACAAGTTTGTTTCGCATGGATTTGAGGCAAACTCGTTTGTTTCGCATGTAGTTGTAGCTAAATAATGTATATCACAAGTATTTGTAGCTAAACCATTTGTTTCGCATGCATGTGAAGCTGAATCATGTGTTTAACTTGACAATGAACCTAAATCATGTGTTGCCCATGGATTTGAAGCTTAATCATGTGTTTTGCATGGATTTGAAGCTAACTTGATTGTATCCTCAGCATTTGAAGTTACTTCATTTATATCGCAAGTATATGAAGCTAAATCATATGTGTTCCGCTTGGTTTTGAAGCTAAACCTTCTACATCGCAATGATTTGAAGCTGAATCATGTGTTTCGGATGGATTTGAAGCTAAACCTTCTACATCGCATTGATTTGAAGCTAAATCATGTGTTTCGCGTGGATTTGAAGGTAACTCGTTTGTTTTGCATGCAGTTGAAGCTATTTCACCTTTATCCCAGGTGTTTGAATCTAAATCATATGTGTCGCATGGATTTCAAGCTGAACCTACTACATCGCATGGATTTGAAACTAAATCTTGTGTATCGCATGGATTTAAAGCTAAACCTTCTACATCGCATTGATTTGAAGCTAAATCATGTGTTTCGCATGGATTTGAAGATAACAAGTTTGTTTCGCATGCAGTTGTAGCTAAATAATGTATATCACAAGTATTTCTAGCTAAACCATTTGTTTCGCATGGATTTGAAGCTAAGCCTTCTACTTCGCATTAATTTGAAGCTAAATCATTTGTTTCGCATGGATTTGAAGCTAAATCTCCTACATCGCATTGATTTCCAGCTAAATCATGTGTTTCGCATGGATTTGAAGCTAACTCGTTCGTTGCGCATGCAGTTAAATCTAAATAACGTATATCACAAGTATTTGAAGCTAAACCATTTGTTTCGCATGGATTTGAAGCTAACTCGTTTGTTTCGCATGCAGTTGAAGCTAAATCATGTCTTTCACAAGTATTTGAAGATGAACCATTTGAATCGCATTGATTTGAACATGAGCCTACTACTTCGCACTGATTTGCAACTAAATAATGTGTTTCGCATGGATTTGAAGCTAAACCTTCTACATCCCATGGATTTGAAGTTAAATCATGTGTTTTGCATGGTTTTGTAGCTAAACCTTCTACATCGCATTGATTTGCAGCTGAATCTTGTGTTTCGCATGGATTTGAAGCTAACTCGTTCGTTACGCCTGTATTTGAATCTATTTCACTTATATCGCAAGTATTTGAAGCTAAATCATGTGTTTCGCTTGGATTTGAAGATAAACCTTCTACATCGCATTGATTTGAAGCTAAATCATGTGTTTCGCGTGGATTTGAAGGTAACTCGTTTGTTTTGCATGCACTTGAATCTGTATCACCTTTATCCCAAGTGTTTGAAGCTAAATCATATGTATCGCATGGATTTCAAGCTGAACCTACTACATCGTATTGATTTGAAACTAAATCTTGTGTATCGCATGGATTTAAAGCTAAACCTTCTACATCGCATTGATTTGAAGCTAAATCATGTGTTTCGCGTGGATTTGAAGGTTACTCGTTTATTTTGCATGCAGATGAAGCTATATCACCTTTATCCCAAGTGTTTGAATCTAAATCATATGTGTCGCATGGATTTCAAGCTGAACCTACTACATCGCATTGATTTGAAACTAAATCTTGTGTATCGCATGGATTTAAAGCTAAACCTTCTACATCGCATTGATTTGAAGCTAAATCATGTGTTTCTTATGGATTTGAAGATAACAAGTTTGTTTCGCATGCAGTCGAAGCTAAATCATGTCTTTCACAAGTATTTGAAGATGAACCATTTGAATCGCATTGATTTGAACATGAGCCTACTACTTCGCACTGATTTGCAACTACATACTGTGTTTCGCATGGATTTGAAGCTAAACCTTCTACATCCCGTGGATTTGAAGTTAAATCATGTGTTTTGCATGGATTTGAAGCTAAACCTTCTACATCGCATTGATTTGCAGCTGAATCTTGCGTTTCGCATGGATTTGAAGCTAACTCGTTCGTTTCGCCTGTATTTGAATCTATTTCACTTATATCGCAAGAATTTGAAGCTAAATCATGTGATTCGCATGGATTTGAAGCTAAACCTGCTACATCGCATTGATTTGAAGCTAAATCACGTGTTTCGCATGGATTTGAAGACAACTCGTTTGTTTCGCATGCAGTTGTAGCTAAATAATGTATATCACAAGTATTTGTAGCTAAACCATTTGTTTTGCATGGATTTGAAGCTAAGCCTTCTACTTCGCATTCATTTGAAGCTAAATCATTTGTTTCGCATAGAACTGAAGCTACCTCGATTGTTCCTCCTCCTTTTGAAGCTATATCACTTATATCGCAAGTATTTGAATCTAAATCACATGTGTCGCATGGATTTGAAGCTGAACCTTCTACATCGAATTGATTTGAAGCTAAATATTGTGTATCGCATGGATTTGAAGCTAAACCTTCTACATCGCATTGATTTGCAGCTAAATCATGTGTTTCGCATGGATTTGAAGCTAACTCGTTCGTTGCGCCTGCAGTTGAATCTACATCACTTATATCGCAAGTATTTGAAGCTAAATCATGTGTACCGCGTGGATTTTGAAGCTAACTCGTTTGATTAGTCTGCATTTGAAGCTATATCACTTATACGTCAAGTGTTTGAAACTAAATCATTTGTTTCGCATGGATTTGGTGCTAAACCTTCTACATCGCATTGATTTGCAGCTAAATCATGTGTTTCGCTTGGAGTTTAAGCTAACACGTTTGTTTCACATGCAGTTGAAGCTAAATCACGATTATCACAAGTATTTGGAGCTGAACCATTCGTTTCGCATCAATATTAAGCTAAACCATGTGTTTCGCATGAATTTGAATCTAAATCATGTTTTTCACAAGTATTTGAAGCCGAACCATTAGATTCGCATGGATTTGAAGCTACCCCTTCTACTTCGCTTTGATTTGAAGCTAAATCATGTGTTTCGCATGTATTTGAAGCTAATTCATTTGTCTCTTCTGCATTTGAAGCTATATCACTTATATCGCAAGTATTTGAATGAAAATCTTTCTTTTCGCATGGATTTGAAGCTAAATCATGTGTTTCGCTTGGACTCGAAGATAACTCGCTTGTTTCCCCTGCATTTGAAGCTCTACCATTTATACTGCAAGTATTTGAAGCTAAATCATTCGCTTCGCATGGATTTTAAGGTAACTCGTTTGTTTCGCACGCAGTTGAAGCTATACCACCTATATCCCAAGTGTTTGTAGCTCAATCATTTGTTTCGCATGGATTTGAAGCTAAACCTTCTACATCGCATTGATTTGAAGCTAAATCATGTGTTTCGCATGGATTTGAAGCTAACTCGTTTGTTTCGCATGCAGTTGTAGCTAAATAATGTATATCACAAGTATTTGTAGCTAAACCATTTGTTTCGCATGGATTTGAAGCTAAGCCTTCTACTTCGCATTGATTTGAAGATAAATCATTTGTTTCGCATAGAATTGAAGCTACCTCGTTTCTTCCTCCTGTTTTTGAAGCTATATCACTTATATCACAAGTATTTGTAGCTAAACCATTTGTTTCGCATGGATTTGAAACTAAGCCTTCTACTTCGCATTGATTTGAAGCTAAATCACTTGTTTCGCACGGATTTGAAGCTAAATCACTTGTTTCGCACGGATTTGAAGCTAAACCTTCTACATCGCATTGATTTGAAGCTAAATCATGTGTTTCGCATGTATTTGAAGCTAACTCATTTGTCTCTCCTGCATTTGAAGCTATATCACTTATATCGCAAGTATTTGAATGAAAATCTTTCGTTTCGCATGGATTTGAAGCTAAATCATATGTGTTTCGCTTGGATTTGAAGCTAAACCTTCTACATCGCATTGATTTGAAGCTAAATCATTTGTTTCGCATGGATTTGAAGCTAAACCTTCTAGATAGCATGGATTTGAAGCTACTCCTTCTACATCGCATTGATTTGCAGCTAAATCATGTGTTTCGCATGGATTTGAAGCTAACTCGTTCGTTGCGCATGCAGTTAAATCTAAATAACGTATATCACAAGTATTTGAAGCTAAACCATTTGTTTCGCATAGATTTGAAGCTAAGCCTTCTACTTCGCATTAATAGGAAGCTAAATCACGTGTTTTGCATGGATTTGAAGCTAAACCTTCTACATCGCATTGATTTGAACCTAAATCATGTGTTTCGCATGGATTTGAAGCTAACACGTTTGTTTCACATGCAGTTGAAGCTAAATCACGTATATCACAAGTATTTGGAGCTGAACCATTCGTTTCGCATCAATATTAAGCTAAACCATGTGTTTCGCATGATTTTGAATCTAAATCATGTTTTTCACAAGTATTTGAAGCCGAATCATTAGATTCGCATGGATTTGAAGCTACGCCTTCTACTTCGCATTGATTTGAAGCTAAATCATGTATTTCGCATGTATTTGAAGCTAATTCATTTGTCTCTCCTGCATTTGAAGCTATATCACTTATATCGCAAGTATTTGAATGAAAATCTTTCTTTTCGCATGGATTTGAAGCTAAATCATGTGTTTCGCTTCGACTCGAAGATAACTCGCTTGTTTCCCCTGCATTTGAAGCTCTACCATTTATACTGCAAGTATTTGAAGCTAAATCATTCGTTTCGCATTGATTTGAAGCTAAGCCTTCTAATTCGCATTCTTTTACATCTAAATCATGTGTTTCGAATGGATTTGAAGCTAACTCGTTTGTTTCGCATGCAGTTGTAGCTAAATAATGTATATCACAAGTATTTGTAGCTAAACCATTTGTTTCGCATGGGTTTGAAGCTAAGCCTTCTACTTCGCATTGATTTGGTGCTAAATCATTTGTTTCGCACAGAATTGAAGCTACCTCATTTGTTCCTCCTGCTTTTGAAGCTATATCACTTATATCGCAAGTATTTGAAGCTCACTCGTTTGTTTCGCCTGGATTTGAAGCTATATCACTTATATTCGCAAGTATTTTATGCTAAATCATTCATTTCGCATGGATTTGAAGCTATCCCTTTTACTTCGCATTGATTTGAAGTTAAATCATGCGTTTCCCTTGGACTTGAAGCTGAATCGTTTTTTTCGCATGCAGTTGAATCTATATCATTTATATCGCAAGTATCTGAAGCTAAATCATTTGTTTCTCATGGATTTGAAGCTAAACCTTCTACATCCCATGGATTTGAAGCTAATTCATGTGTTTGGCATGGATTTGAAGCTAAACCTTCTACATCGCAATGATTTGCAGCTGAATCATGTGTTTCGCATGGATTTGAAGCTAACTCGTTTGTGTCGCATGCAGTTGAAGCTAAATCATGTATATCACAAGTATTTGAATCTAAACCATTTGATTCGCATGGGATTTGATACTAAGCCTTCTACTTCACACTGATTTAAGCTAAGTCATGTGTTTCGCATGGATTTGAGGCTAACTCGTTTGTTTCGCATGCAGTTGTAGCTAAATAATGTATATCACAAATATTTGTAGCTAAACCATTTGATTCGCATGGATTTGAAGATAAGCCTTCTACTTCGCATTGATTTGAAGCTAAATCATATGTTTCGCATGGATTAGAAGCTGAACCTTCTACATCGCATTGATTTGAAGCTAAATCACGTGTTTCGCGTTGATTTGAAGGTAACTCGTTTGTTTCGCATGCACTTGAAGCTATATCACCTATATCCCAAGTGTTTGAAACACAATCATTTGTTTCGCATGGATTTGAATCTAAACCTTCTACATCGCATTGATTTGAAGCTAAATCGTGTGTTTCGCATGGATTTGAAGCTAAGCCTTCTACTTCGCACTGTTTAGAAGCTTAATCATGTGTTAAGCATGGATTTGAAGCTATCTCTTTTTTTTCGCCTGCAGTTGAATCTATATCACTTATATCACAAGTTTTTGAAGCATAACCATTTGTTCCGCATGGATTTGAAGCTAGGCCTTCTACTTCGCATTGATTTGAAGCTAAATCATCTGTTTCGCTTGGATTTGAAGCTAACACGTTTGTTTCACATGCAGTTGAAGCTAAATCATGTATTTCACAAGAATTTGAAGCCGAACTATTAGATTCGCATCGATTTGAAGCTGAGCCTTCTACTTCGCACTGATTTCAAGCTAAATCATGTCTCTCGCTTGGATTTGAAGCAAATCCTTCTACTTCGAATTTATTTGAAGCTAAATCATGTATTTCGCATGGATCTGAAGCTAACTCGTTTGTTTCGCCTGCATTTGAACCTATATCACTTATATTCGCAAGTATTTGAAGCTAAATCATATGTGTTTCGCATGGATTTGAAGCTAATCCCTCTACTTCGCATTGATTTGAAGCTAAATCATTTGTTTCGCATGGAATTGAAGCTACCTCGTTTGTTCCTCCAGATTTTGAAGCTATATCGCAAGTATCTGAAGCTAATTCATTTGTTTCTCATGGATTTGAAGCTAAACCTTCTACATCCCATGGATTTGAAGCTAAATCATGTGTTTGGCATGGATTTGAAGCTAAACCTTCTACATCGCATTGAGTTGAATCTGAATCATGTGTTTCGCATGGATTTGAAGCTAACTCGTATGTGTCGCATGCAGTTAAAGGTAAATCATGTATATCACAAGTATTTGAATATAAACCATTTGTTCCGCATGTATGTGAAGCTAAATCATGTGTTTACCATGACAATGAACCTAAATCATGTGTTGCCCATGGATTTGAAGCTTAATCATGTGTTTTTATGGATTTGAAGCTAACTTGATTGTATCCTCAGCATTTGAAGTTACTTCATTTATATCGCAAGTATTTGAAGCTAAATCATATGTGTTTCGCATGGATTTGAAGCTAATCCCTCTACTTCGCATTGATTTGAAGCTAAATCATTTGATTCGCATGGAATTGAAGCTACCTCGTTTGTTCCTCCAGATTTTGAAGCTATATCGCAAGTATCTGAAGCTAAATCATTTGTTTCTCATGGATTTGAAGCTAAACCTTCTACATCCCATGGATTTGAAGCTAAATCATGTGTTTGGCATGGATTTGAAGCTAAACCTTCTACATCGCATTGATTTGCATCTGAATTTATGTGTTTCGCATGGATTTGAAGCTAACTCGTTTGTGTGGCATCCAGTTGAAGCTAAATCATGTATATCACAAGTATTTGAATCTAAACCATTTGATTCGCATGGGATTTGATGCTAAGCCTTCTACATCACACTGATTTGATGCTGAATCATGTCTTTCGCATGGATTTGAAGCTAACTCGTTTGTTTCGCATGCAGTTGGAGCTATATCTTTTATATATCAACTATTAGAAGCTAAACCATTTGTTTCCAATGTATGTGAAGCTAAGTCATGTGTATAACATGACAATGAACCTAAATCATGTGTTGCCCATGGATTTGAAGCTTAATCATGTGTTTTGCATGGATTTGAAGCTAACTTGATTGTATCCTCAGAATTTGAAGTTACTTCATTTATATCGCAAGTATTTGAAGCTAAATCATATGTGTTTCGCTTGGATTTGAAGCTAAACCTTCTACATCGCATTGATTTGAAGCTAAATCATTTGTTTCGCATGGATTTGAAGCTAAACCTTCTACATCGCATTGATTTGATGCTAAATCATGTGTTTCGCATGTATTTGAAGCTAACTCATTTGTCTCTCCTGCATTTGAAGCTATATCACTTATATCGCAAGTATTTGAATGAAAATCTTTCGTTTCGCATGGATTTGAAGCTAAATCATATGTGTTTCGCTTGGATTTGAAGCTGAACCTTCTACATCGCATTGATTTGAAGCTAAATCATTTGTTTCGCATGGATTTGAAGCTAAACCTTCTAGATAGCATGGATTTGAAGCTACTCCTTCTACATCGCATTGATTTGCAGCTAAATCATGTGTTTCGCATGGATTTGAAGCTAACTCGTTCGTTGCGCATGCAGTTAAATCTAAATAACGTATATCACAAGTATTTGAAGCTAAACCATTTGTTTCGCATAGATTTGAAGCTAAGCCTTCTACTTCGCATTAATAGGAAGCTAAATCACGTGTTTTGCATGGATTTGAAGCTAAACCTTCTACATCGCATTGATTTGAACCTAAATCATGTGTTTCGCATGGATTTGAAGCTAACACGTTTGTTTCACATGCAGTTGAAGCTAAATCACGTATATCACAAGTATTTGGAGCTGAACCATTCGTTTCGCATCAATATTAAGCTAAACCATGTGTTTCGCATGATTTTGAATCTAAATCATGTTTTTCACAAGTATTTGAAGCCGAATCATTAGATTCGCATGGATTTGAAGCTACGCCTTCTACTTCGCATTGATTTGAAGCTAAATCATGTATTTCGCATGTATTTGAAGCTAATTCATTTGTCTCTCCTGCATTTGAAGCTATATCACTTATATCGCAAGTATTTGAATGAAAATCTTTCTTTTCGCATGGATTTGAAGCTAAATCATGTGTTTCGCTTCGACTCGAAGATAACTCGCTTGTTTCCCCTGCATTTGAAGCTCTACCATTTATACTGCAAGTATTTGAAGCTAAATCATTCGTTTCGCATTGATTTGAAGCTAAGCCTTCTAATTCGCATTCTTTTACATCTAAATCATGTGTTTCGAATGGATTTGAAGCTAACTCGTTTGTTTCGCATGCAGTTGTAGCTAAATAATGTATATCACAAGTATTTGTAGCTAAACCATTTGTTTCGCATGGGTTTGAAGCTAAGCCTTCTACTTCGCAATGATTTGCAGCTGAATCATGTGTTTCGCATGGATTTGAAGCTAACTCGTTTGTGTCGCATGCAGTTGAAGCTAAATCATGTATATCACAAGTATTTGAATCTAAACCATTTGATTCGCATGGGATTTGATACTAAGCCTTCTACTTCACACTGATTTAAGCTAAATCATGTGTTTCGCATGGATTTGAGGCTAACTCGTTTGTTTCGCATGCAGTTGTAGCTAAATAATGTATATCACAAATATTTGTAGCTAAACCATTTGATTCGCATGGATTTGAAGATAAGCCTTCTACTTCGCATTGATTTGAAGCTAAATCATATGTTTCGCATGGATTAGAAGCTGAACCTTCTACATCGCATTGATTTGAAGCTAAATCATGTGTTTCGCGTTGATTTGAAGGTAACTCGTTTGTTTCGCATGCACTTGAAGCTATATCACCTATATCCCAAGTGTTTGAAACACAATCATTTGTTTCGCATGGATTTGAATCTAAACCTTCTACATCGCATTGATTTGAAGCTAAATCGTGTGTTTCGCATGGATTTGAAGCTAAGCCTTCTACTTCGCACTGTTTAGAAGCTTAATCATGTGTTTTGCATGGATTTGAAGCTATCTCATTTGTTTCGCCTGCAGTTGAATCTATATCACTTATATCACAAGTTTTTGAAGCATAACCATTTGTTCCGCATGGATTTGAAGCTAGGCCTTCTACTTCGCATTGATTTGAAGCTAAATCATCTGTTTCGCTTGGATTTGAAGCTAACACGTTTGTTTCACATGCAGTTGAAGCTAAATCATGTATTTCACAAGAATTTGAAGCCGAACTATTAGATTCGCATCGATTTGAAGCTGAGCCTTCTACTTCGCACTGATTTCAAGCTAAATCATGTGTCTCGCTTGGATTTGAAGCAAATCCTTCTACTTCGAATTTATTTGAAGCTAAATCATGTATTTCGCATGGATCTGAAGCTAACTCGTTTGTTTCGCCTGCATTTGAACCTATATCACTTATATTCGCAAGTATTTGAAGCTAAATCATATGTGTTTCGCATGGATTTGAAGCTAATCCCTCTACTTCGCATTGATTTGAAGCTAAATCATTTGTTTCGCATGGAATTGAAGCTACCTCGTTTGTTCCTCCAGATTTTGAAGCTATATCGCAAGTATCTGAAGCTAATTCATTTGTTTCTCATGGATTTGAAGCTAAACCTTCTACATCCCATGGATTTGAAGCTAAATCATGTGTTTGGCATGGATTTGAAGCTAAACCTTCTACATCGCATTGAGTTGAATCTGAATCATGTGTTTCGCATGGATTTGAAGCTAACTCGTATGTGTCGCATGCAGTTAAAGGTAAATCATGTATATCACAAGTATTTGAATATAAACCATTTGTTCCGCATGTATGTGAAGCTAAATCATGTGTTTACCATGACAATGAACCTAAATCATGTGTTGCCCATGGATTTGAAGCTTAATCATGTGTTTTGCATGGATTTGAAGCTAACTTGATTGTATCCTCAGCATTTGAAGTTACTTCATTTATATCGCAAGTATTTGAAGCTAAATCATATGTGTTTCGCATGGATTTGAAGCTAATCCCTCTACTTCGCATTGATTTGAAGCTAAATCATTTGTTTCGCATGGAATTGAAGCTACCTCGTTTGTTCCTCCAGATTTTGAAGCTATATCGCAAGTATCTGAAGCTAAATCATTTGTTTCTCATGGATTTGAAGCTAAACCTTCTACATCCCATGGATTTGAAGCTAAATCATGTGTTTGGCATGGATTTGAAGCTAAACCTTCTACATCGCATTGATTTGCATCTGAATTTATGTGTTTCGCATGGATTTGAAGCTAACTCGTTTGTGTGGCATCCAGTTGAAGCTAAATCATGTATATCACAAGTATTTGAATCTAAACCATTTGATTCGCATGGGATTTGATGCTAAGCCTTCTACATCACACTGATTTGATGCTGAATCATGTCTTTCGCATGGATTTGAAGCTAACTCGTTTGTTTCGCATGCAGTTGGAGCTATATCTTTTATATATCAACTATTAGAAGCTAAACCATTTGTTTCCAATGTATGTGAAGCTAAGTCATGTGTTTAACATGACAATGAACCTAAATCATGTGTTGCCCATGGATTTGAAGCTTAATCATGTGTTTTGCATGGATTTGAAGCTAACTTGATTGTATCCTCAGAATTTGAAGTTACTTCATTTATATCGCAAGTATTTGAAGCTAAATCATATGTGTTTCGCTTGGATTTGAAGCTAAACCTTCTACATCGCATTGATTTGAAGCTAAATCATTTGTTTCGCATGGATTTGAAGCTAAACCTTCTAAATAGCATGGATTTGAAGCTACTCCTTCTACATCGCATTGATTTGCAGCTAAATCATGTGTTTCGCATGGATTTGAAGCTAACTCGTTCGTTGCGCATGCAGTTAAATCTAAATAACGTATATCACAAGTATTTGAAGCTAAACCATTTGTTTCGCATAGATTTGAAGCTAAGCCTTCTACTTCGCATTAATAGGAAGCTAAATCACGTGTTTTGCATGGATTTGAAGCTAAACCTTCTACATCGCATTGATTTGAACCTAAATCATGTGTTTCGCATGGATTTGAAGCTAACTCGTTTGTTTCGCATGCAGTTGAAGCAAAATCATGTCTTTCACAAGTATTTGAAGATGAACCATTTGAATCGCATTGATTTGAATATGAGCCTACTACTTCGCACTGATTTGAAGCTAAATCATTTGTTTCTCATGGATTTGAAGCTAAGCCCTCTACTTCGCATTGATTTGAAGCTAAATCGTTTGTTTCGCATAGAACTGAAGCTACCTCGTTTGTTCCTCCTGCGTTTGAAGCTATATCACTTACATCGCAAGTATTTGAAGCTAAATCATGTGTTTCGCATTGATTTGAAGCTAAATCATTTGTTTCGCATAGAACTGAAGCTACCTCGTTTGTTTCCCCTGCTTTTGAAGCTATATCACTTATATCGCAAGTTTTTCAAGCTAAATCATATGTGTCGCATGGATTTGAAGCTGAACCTTCTACATCGAATTGATTTGAAGCTAAATCTTGAGTATAGTATGGATTTGAGGCTAAACCTTCTACATCGCATTGATTTGAAGCTAAATCCTGTGTTTCGCATGGATTTGAAGCTAACTTGTTTGTTTCGCATGCAGTTGTAGTTAAATCATGTATATCACAAGTATTTGTAGCTAAACCATTTGTTTCGCATGGATTTGAATCTAAGCCTTCTACATCGCATTGATTTGAAGCTAAATCATTTCTTTGGCATGGATTTGAAGCTAAATCATGTGTTTCGCTTGGACTCGAAGATAACTCGCTTGTTTCGCCTGCATTTGATGCCCTACCATTTATACTGCAAGTATTTGAAGCTAAATCATTCGTTTCGCATTGATTTGAATCTAAGCCTTCTAATTCGCATTCTTTTACATCTAAATCATGTGTTTCGAATGGATTTGAAGCTAACTCGTTTGTTTCGCATGCAGTTGAAGCTAAATCATGTCTTTCACAAGTATTTGAAGATGAACCATTTGAATCGCATTGATTTGAACATGAGCCTACTACTTCGCACTGATTTGCAACTACATAATGTGTTTCGCATGGATTTGAAGCTAAACCTTCTACATCCCGTGGATTTGAAGCTTAATCATGTGTTTTGCATGGATTTGAAGCTAACTTGATTGTATCCTCAGCATATGAAGTTACTTCATTTATATCGCAAGTATATGAAGCTAAATCATATGTGTTCCGCTTGGTTTTGAAGCTAAACCTTCTACATCGCATTGATTTGAAGCTAAATCATTTGTTTCGCATGGATTTGAAGCTAAACCTTCTACATCGCATTGATTTGAAGCTAAATCATGTGTTTCGCGTCGATTTGAAGGTAACTCGTTTGTTTTGCATGCAGTTGAAGCTATATCACCTTTATCCCAAGTGTTTGAAGCTAAATCATATGTGTCGCATGGATTTCAAGCTGAACCTACTACATCGTATTGATTTGAAACTTAATCTTGTGTATCGTATGGATTTAAAGCTAAACATTTTACATCGCATTGATTTGAAGCTAAATCATGTGTTTCGCATGGATTTGAAGACAACAAGTTTGTTTCGCATGCAGTTGTAGCTAAATAATGTATATCACAAGTATTTCTAGCTAAACCATTTTTTTCGCATGGATTTGAAGCTAAGCCTTCTACTTCGCATTGATTTGAAGCTAAATCATTTGTTTCTCATGGATTTGAAGCTAAGCCCTCTACTTCGCATTTATTTGAAGCTAAATCGTTTGTTTCGCATAGAACTGAAGCTACCTCGTTTGTTCCTTCTGCGTTTGAAGCTATATCACTTATATCGCAAGTATTTGAAGCTAAATCATGTGTTTCGCATTGATTTGAAGCTAAATCATTTGTTTCGCATAGAACTGAAGCTACCTCGTTTGTTTCCCCTGCTTTTGAAGCTATATCACTTATATCACAAGTATTTCAAGCTAAATCATATGTGTCGCATGGATTTGAAGCTGAACCTTCTACATCGAATTGATTTGAAGCTAAATCTTGAGTATAGTATGGATTTGAGGCTAAACCTTCTACATCGCATTGATTTGAAGCTAAATCCTGTGTTTCGCATGGATTTGAAGCTAACTTGTTTGTTTCGCATGCAGTTGTAGTTAAATCATGTATATCACAAGTATTTGTAGCTAAACCATTTGTTTCGCATGGATTTGAATCTAAGCCTTCTACATCGCATTGATTTGAAGCTAAATCATTTCTTTGGCATGGATTTGAAGCTAAATCATGTGTTTCGCTTGGACTCGAAGATAACTCGCTTGTTTCGCCTGCATTTGATGCCCTACCATTTATACTGCAAGTATTTGAAGCTAAATCATTCGTTTCGCATTGATTTGAATCTAAGCCTTCTAATTCGCATTCTTTTACATCTAAATCATGTGTTTCGAATGGATTTGAAGCTAACTCGTTTGTTTCGCATGCAGTTGAAGCTAAATCATGTCTTTCACAAGTATTTGAAGATGAACCATTTGAATCGCATTGATTTGAACATGAGCCTACTACTTCGCACTGATTTGCAACTACATAATGTGTTTCGCATGGATTTGAAGCTAAACCTTCTACATCCCGTGGATTTGAAGCTTAATCATGTGTTTTGCATGGATTTGAAGCTAACTTGATTGTATCCTCAGCATATGAACTTACTTCATTTATATCGCAAGTATATGAAGCTAAATCATATGTGTTCCGCTTGGTTTTGAAGCTAAACCTTCTACATCGCATTGATTTGAAGCTAAATCATTTGTTTCGCATGGATTTGTAGCTAAACCTTCTACATCGCATTGATTTGAAGCTAAATCATGTGTTTCGCGTTGATTTGAAGGTAACTCGTTTGTTTTGCATGCAGTTGAAGCTATATCACCTTTATCCCAAGTGTTTGAAGCTAAATCATATGTGTCGCATGGATTTCAAGCTGAACCTACTACATCGTATTGATTTGAAACTTAATCTTGTGTATCGTATGGATTTAAAGCTAAACATTTTACATCGCATTGATTTGAAGCTAAATCATGTGTTTCGCATGGATTTGAAGACAACAAGTTTGTTTCGCATGCAGTAGTAGCTAAATAATGTATATCACAAGTATTTCTAGCTAAACCATTTTTTTCGCATGGATTTGAAGCTAAGCCTTCTACTTCGCATTGATTTGAAGCTAAATCATTTGTTTCGCATGGATTTGAAGCTAAACCTCCTACATCGCATTGATTTCCAGCTAAATCATGTGTTTCGCATGGATTTGAAGCTAACTCGTTCGTTGCGCATGCAGTTAAATCTAAATAACGTATATCACAAGTATTTGAAGCTAAACCATTTGTTTCGCCTGGATTTGAAGCTAAGCCTTCTACTTTACATTAATTAGAAGCTAAATCACGTGTTTTGCATGGATTTGAAGCTAAACCATCTACATCGCATTGATTTGAAGCTAAATCATGTGTTTCGCATGGATTTGAAGCTAACTCGTTTGTTTCGCATGCATTTGAAGCTAAATCATGTCTTTCACAAGTATTTGAAGATGAATCATTTGAATCGCATTGATTTGAACATGAGCCTACTAGTTCGCACTGATTTGCAACTAAATAATGTGTTACGCATGGAGTTGAAGCTAAACCTTCTACATCCCGTGGATTTGAAGTTAAATCATGTGATTTGCATGGATTTGAAGCTAAACCTTCTACATCGCATTGATTTGCAGCTGAATCTTGTGTTTCGCATTGATTTGAAGCTAACTCGTTCGTTTCGCCAGTATTTGAATCTATTTCACTTATATCGCAAGTATTTAAAGCTAAATCATGTGTTTCGCTTGGATTTGAAGCTAAACCTTCTACATCGCATTGATATGAAGCTAAATCGTGTGTTTCGCATGGATTTGAGGCAAACTCGTTTGTTTCGCATGCAGTTGTAGCTAAATAATGTATATCACAAGTATTTGTAGCTAAACCATTTGTTTCGCATGGATTTGAAGCTAAGACTTCTACTTCGCATTAATTAGAATCTAAATCACGTGTTTTGCATGGATTTGAAGCTAAACCTTCTACATCGCATTGATTTGAAGCTAAATCATGTGTTTCGCATGGATTTGAAGCTAACTCGTTTGTTTCGCATGCAGTTGAAGCTAAATCATGTCTTTCACAAGTATTTGAAGATGAATCATTTGAATCGCATTGATTTGAACATGAGCCTACTACTTCGCACTGATTTGCAACTAAATAATGTGTTACGCATGGAGTTGAAGCTAAACCTTCTACAACCCGTGGATTTGAAGTTAAATCATGTGTTTTGCATGGATTTGAAGCTAAACCTTCTACATCGCATTGATTTGAAGCTGAATCATGTGTTTCGCATCGATTTGCAGCTAACTCGTTCGTTTCGCCTGCATTTGAAACTATATCACTTATATCGCAAGTATTTGAAGCTAAACCATTTGTTTCGCATGGATTTGAAGCTAAGCCTTCTACTTGGCATTGAATTGAAGCTAAATCGTGTGTTTCGCGTTGATTTGAAGGTAGCTCGTTTGTTTCGCATGCAGTTGAAGCTAAATCATGTCTTTCACAAGTATTTGAAGATGAACCATTTGAATCGCATGGCTTTGAACCTGAGCCATCTACTTCGCACTGATTTGCACCTAAATAATGTGGTTCGCATGGATTTGAAGCTAAACCTTCTACATCCCATGGATTTGAAGCTAAATCATGTGTTTGGCATGGATTTGTATCTAAGCCTTCTACATCGCATTGATTTGCAGCTTAATCATATGTTTTGCATGGATTTGAAGCTAACTCGTTTGTGTTGCCTGTAGTTGAAGCTATATCACTTATATTCGCAAGTATTTGAATCTAAACCATTTGATTCGCATGGGATTTGATGCTAAGCCTTCTACTTCAAACTGATTTGAAGCTAAATCATGTGTTTCGCGTGGATTTGAAGGTATCTCGTTTTTTTTGCATGCAGTTGAAGCTATATCACCTGTATCCCAAGTGTTTGAAGCTAAATCATATGTGTTGCATGGATTTCAAGCTGAACCTACTACATCGCATTGATTTGAGGCTAAACCTTCTACATCGCATTGATTTGAAGCTGAATCATGTGTTTCGCATCGATTTGCAGCTAACTCGTTCGTTTCGCCTGCATTTGAAACTATATCACTTATATCGCAAGTATTTGAAGCTAAACCATTTGTTTCGCATGGATTTGAAGCTAAGCCTTCTACTTGGCATTGAATTGAAGCTAAATCGTGTGTTTCGCGTGGATTTGAAGGTAACTCGTTTGTTTCGCATGCAGTTGAAGCTAAATCATGTCTTTCACAAGTATTTGAAGATGAACCATTTGAATCGCATGGCTTTGAACCTGAGCCATCTACTTGGCACTGATTTGCACCTAAATAATGTGGTTCGCATGGATTTGAAGCTAAACCTTCTACATCCCATGGATTTGAAGCTAAATCATGTGTTTGGCATGGATTTGTATCTAAGCCTTCTACATCGCATTGATTTGCAGCTGAATCATGTGTTTCGCATGGATTTGAAGCTAACTCGTTCGTTTCTCCTGCATTTCAAACTATATCACTTATATCGCAAGTATTTGAAGCTAAATCATGTGTTTCGCTTGGATTTGAAGCTAAACCTTCTACATCGCATTGATTTGAAGCTAAATTATGTGTTTCGCTTGGATTTGAATGTAACTCATTTGTTTCGCATTCAGTTGAAGCTAAATCATGCATTTCACTAGTATTTCAAGCCGAACCATTAGATTCGCAAGGATTTGAAGCTAAGCCTTCTACTTCGCACTGATTTGAAGTTAAATCATGCGTTTCGCGTGGATTTGGAGCTAACTCGTTTGCTTCGAATGCAGTTGAAGCTAAATCATGTTAATCACAAGTATTTGAAGCTAAACCATTTGTATCGCATGGATTTGAAGCTCTGCCTTCTACTTGGCATTGAATTGAAGCTAAATCGTGTATTTTGCATGGATTTGAATCTAACTCGTTTGTTTCCCCTGTATTTGAAGCTGTGTCATTTATATCGCAAGTATTTGAAGCTAAACCATTTGTTTCGCATGGATTTAAAGCTAAGGCTTCTACTTCGCATTGATTGGATCCTAAATCACGTGTTTTGCATGGATTTGAATCTAAGCCTTCTACATCGCATTGATTTGCAGCTGAATCATGTGTTTCGCGTGGATTTGAAGGTAACTCGTTTGTTTCGCATGCAGTTGAAGCTAAATCATGTCGTTCACAAGTATTTGAAGATGAACCATTTGAATCGCATGGTTTTGAACCTGAGCCTTCTATTTCGCACTGATTTGCACCTAAGTAATGCGTTTCGCATGAATTTGAAGCTAAACCTTCTACATCCCATGGATTTGAAGCTAAATCATGTGTTTCGCGTGGATTTGAATCCGAAACATTAGATTCGCATCGATTTGAAGCTAAGCCTTCTACTTGGCATTGAATTGAAGCTAAATCGTGTGTTTTGCATGGATTTGAAGCTAACTCGTTTGTTTCTCCTGTATTTGAAGCTATATCATTTATATCGCAAGTATTTGCAGCTAAAGCAATTGTTTCGCATGGATTTGAAGCTAAGGCTTCTACTTCGCATTGATTGGATCCTAAATCACGTGTTTCGCATGGATTTGAAGCTAAGCCTTCTACATCGCATTGATTTGCAGCTGAATCATGTGTTTCGCATGGATTTGAATCTAACTCGTTCGTTTCTCCTGCATTTGAAACTATATCACTTATATCGCAAGTATTTGAAGCTAAATCATGTTTTTCGCTTAGATTTGAATGTAACTCATTTGTTTCGCATGCAGTTGAAGCTATATCACCTATATCCCAAGTGTAGGAAGCTCAATAATTTGTTTCGCATGGATTTGAAGCTAAACCTGCTACATCGCATTGATTTGAAGCTAAATTATGTGTTTCGCGTGGATTTGAAGGTAACACGTTGTTTCGCATGCAGTTGAAGCTAAATCATGCATTTCACAAGTATTTGTAGCCGAACCATTAGATTCGCATGGATTTGAAGCTAAGCCTTCTACTTCGCACTGATTTGAAGTTAAATCATGTGTTTCGCGTGGATTTGGAGCTAACTCGTTTGCTTCGAATGCAGTTGAAGCTAAATCATGTATATCACAAGTATTTGTAGCTAAACCATTTGTTTCGCTTGGATTTGAAGCTTAACCTTCTACATCTCATTGATTTGAAACTAAACCTTCTACATCGCATTGATTTGAGGCTAAACCTTCTACATCGCATTGATTTGATGCTGAATCATGTGTTTCGCATCGATTTGCAGCTAACTCGTTCGTTTCGCCTGCATTTGAAACTATATCACTTATATCGCAAGTATTTGAAGCTAAACCATTTGTTTCGCATGGATTTGAAGCTAAGCCTCCTACTTGGCATTGAATTGAAGCTAAATCGTGTGTTTCGCGTGGATTTGAAGGTAACTCGTTTGTTTCGCATGCAGTTGAAGCTAAATCATGTCTTTCACAAGTATTTGAAGATGAACCATTTGAATCGCATGGCTTTGAACCTGAGCCATCTACTTCGCACTGATTTGCACCTAAATAATGTGGTTCGCATGGATTTGAAGCTAAACCTTCTACATCCCATAGATTTGAAGCTAAATCATGTGTTTGGCATGGATTTGTATCTAAGCCTTCTACATCGCATTGATTTGCAGCTGAATCATGTGTTTCGCATGGATTTGAAGCTAACTCGTTCGTTTCTCCTGCATTTCAAACTATATCACTTATATCGCAAGTATTTGAAGCTAAATCATGTGTTTCGCTTGGATTTGAAGCTAAACCTTCTACATCGCATTGATTTGAAGCTAAATTATGTGTTTCGCTTGGATTTGAATGTAACTCATTTGTTTCGCATTCAGTTGAAGCTAAATCATGCATTTCACTAGTATTTCAAGCCGAACCATTAGATTCGCAAGGATTTGAAGCTAAGCCTTCTACTTCGCACTGATTTGAAGTTAAATCATGCGTTTCGCGTGGATTTGGAGCTAACTCGTTTGCTTCGAATGCAGTTGAAGCTAAATCATGTATATCACAAGTATTTGAAGCTAAACCATTTGTATCGCATGGATTTGAAGCTCTGCCTTCTACTTCGCATTGATTTGACGCTAAATATTGTGTTTCGCATAAATTTGAAGCTAACTCGTTTGTTTCGCATGTAGTTGAAACTAAATCATGTATATCACAAGTATTTGTAGCTAAACAATTGATTGGCATGGATTTGAAGCTAAGCCTTCTACTTGGCATTGAATTGAAGCTAAATCGTGTATTTTGCATGGATTTGAATCTAACTCGTTTGTTTCCCCTGTATTTGAAGCTGTGTCATTTATATCGCAAGTATTTGAAGCTAAACCATTTGTTTCGCATGGATTTAAAGCTAAGGCTTCTACTTCGCATTGATTGGATCCTAAATCACGTGTTTTGCATGGATTTGAATCTAAGCCTTCTACATCGCATTGATTTGCAGCTGAATCATGTGTTTCGCGTGGATTTGAAGGTAACTCGTTTGTTTCGCATGCAGTTGAAGCTAAATCATGTCGTTCACAAGTATTTGAAGATGAACCATTTGAATCGCATGGTTTTGAACCTGAGCCTTCTATTTCGCACTGATTTGCACCTAAGTAATGCGTTTCGCATGAATTTGAAGCTAAACCTTCTACATCCCATGGATTTGAAGCTAAATCATGTGTTTCGCGTGGATTTGAATCCGAAACATTAGATTCGCATCGATTTGAAGCTAAGCCTTCTACTTGGCATTGAATTGAAGCTAAATCGTGTGTTTTGCATGGATTTGAAGCTAACTCGTTTGTTTCTCCTGTATTTGAAGCTATATCATTTATATCGCAAGTATTTGCAGCTAAAGCAATTGTTTCGCATGGATTTGAAGCTAAGGCTTCTACTTCGCATTGATTGGATCCTAAATCACGTGTTTCGCATGGATTTGAAGCTAAGCCTTCTACATCGCATTGATTTGCAGCTGAATCATGTGTTTCGCATGGATTTGAATCTAACTCGTTCGTTTCTCCTGCATTTGAAACTATATCACTTATATCGCAAGTATTTGAAGCTAAATCATGTTTTTCGCTTAGATTTGAATGTAACTCATTTGTTTCGCATGCAGTTGAAGCTATATCACCTATATCCCAAGTGTAGGAAGCTCAATAATTTGTTTCGCATGGATTTGAAGCTAAACCTGCTACATCGCATTGATTTGAAGCTAAATTATGTGTTTCGCGTGGATTTGAAGGTAACACGTTGTTTCGCATGCAGTTGAAGCTAAATCATGCATTTCACAAGTATTTGTAGCCGAACCATTAGATTCGCATGGATTTGAAGCTAAGCCTTCTACTTCGCACTGATTTGAAGTTAAATCATGTGTTTCGCGTGGATTTGGAGCTAACTCGTTTGCTTCGAATGCAGTTGAAGCTAAATCATGTATATCACAAGTATTTGTAGCTAAACCATTTGTTTCGCTTGGATTTGAAGCTTAACCTTCTACATCTCATTGATTTGAAACTAAACCTTCTACATCGCATTGATTTGAGGCTAAACCTTCTACATCGCATTGATTTGATGCTGAATCATGTGTTTCGCATCGATTTGCAGCTAACTCGTTCGTTTCGCCTGCATTTGAAACTATATCACTTATATCGCAAGTATTTGAAGCTAAACCATTTGTTTCGCATGGATTTGAAGCTAAGCCTCCTACTTGGCATTGAATTGAAGCTAAATCGTGTGTTTCGCGTGGATTTGAAGGTAACTCGTTTGTTTCGCATGCAGTTGAAGCTAAATCATGTCTTTCACAAGTATTTGAAGATGAACCATTTGAATCGCATGGCTTTGAACCTGAGCCATCTACTTCGCACTGATTTGCACCTAAATAATGTGGTTCGCATGGATTTGAAGCTAAACCTTCTACATCCCATAGATTTGAAGCTAAATCATGTGTTTGGCATGGATTTGTATCTAAGCCTTCTACATCGCATTGATTTGCAGCTGAATCATGTGTTTCGCATGGATTTGAAGCTAACTCGTCCGTTTCTCCTGCATTTCAAACTATATCACTTATATCGCAAGTATTTGAAGCTAAATCATGTGTTTCGCTTGGATTTGAAGCTAAACCTTCTACATCGCATTGATTTGAAGCTAAATTATGTGTTTCGCTTGGATTTGAATGTAACTCATTTGTTTCGCATTCAGTTGAAGCTAAATCATGCATTTCACTAGTATTTCAAGCCGAACCATTAGATTCGCAAGGATTTGAAGCTAAGCCTTCTACTTCGCACTGATTTGAAGTTAAATCATGCGTTTCGCGTGGATTTGGAGCTAACTCGTTTGCTTCGAATGCAGTTGAAGCTAAATCATGTATATCACAAGTATTTGAAGCTAAACCATTTGTATCGCATGGATTTGAAGCTCTGCCTTCTACTTCGCATTGATTTGACGCTAAATATTGTGTTTCGCATGAATTTGAAGCTAACTCGTTTGTTTCGCATGTAGTTGAAACTAAATCATGTATATCACAAGTATTTGCAGCTAAACAATTGATTGGCATGGATTTGAAGCTAAGCCTTCTACTTGGCATTGAATTGAAGCTAAATCGTGTATTTTGCATGGATTTGAATCTAACTCGTTTGTTTCCCCTGTATTTGAAGCTGTGTCATTTATATCGCAAGTATTTGAAGCTAAACCATTTGTTTCGCATGGATTTGAAGCTAAGCCTTCTACTTCGCATTGATTGGATCCTAAATCATGTGTTTTGCATGTATTTGAAGCTTAGCATTCTGCATCACATCGATTTGAAGCTAAATTGTGTGTTTCGCGTGGATTTGAAGGTAACTCGTTTGTTTCGCGTGCAGTTGAAGCTAAATCATGTCTTTCACAAGTATTTGAAGATGAACCATTTGAATCGCATGGTTTTGAACCTGAGCCTTCTATTTCGCACTGATTTGCACCTAAATAATGTGTTTCGCATGAATTTGAAGCTAAACCTTCTACATCCCATGGATTTGAAGCTAAATCATGTGTTTGCCATGGATTTGAAGTTAAACCTGCTACTTCGCATTGATTTGATGCTAAATCATGTGTTTCGCATCGATTTGCAGCTAACTCGTTCGTTTCGCCTGCATTTGAAACTATATCAATTATATCGCAAGTATTTGAAGCTCAATCATTTGTTTCGCATGGATTTGAAGCTAATCCGTCTACTTCGCATCGATTTGAAGCTAAATCATGCGTATCTCATGGATTTTCAAGCTAACTCGTTTGATTCGTCTGCATTTGAAGCTATATCGCTTATATCCCAAGTGTTGGAAGCTAAATCATTTGTTTCGCTTGGATTTGAAGCTAAACCTTCTACATAGAATTGATTTGTAACTTAATCATGTGTTTTGCATGGATTTGAAGCTATCTCGTTCGTTCCACCTGCATTTGATACTATATCACTTATATCCCAAGTATTTGAAGCTAAACCATTTGTTTCGCACGGATTTGAAGCTAAACCTTCTACATCGCATTGGTTTGAAGCTAAATCATGCGTTTCGCTTGGTTTTGAATCTAAACCTTCTACATCGCATTGATTTGCAGCTAAATCATGTGTTTCGCATGTATTTGAAGCTAACTCGTTCGTTTCTCCTGCATTTCAAACTATATCACTTATATCGCAAGTATTTGAAGCTAAATCATGTGTTTCGCTTGGATTTGAAGCTAAACCTTCTACATCGCATTGATTTGAAGCTAAATTATGTGTTTCGCTTGGATTTGAATGTAACTCATTTGTTTCGCATTCAGTTGAAGCTAAATCATGCATTTCACTAGTATTTCAAGCCGAACCATTAGATTCGCAAGGATTTGAAGCTAAGCCTTCTACTTCGCACTGATTTGAAGTTAAATCATGCGTTTCGCGTGGATTTGGAGCTAACTCGTTTGCTTCGAATGCAGTTGAAGCTAAATCATGTATATCACAAGTATTTGAAGCTAAACCATTTGTATCGCATGGATTTGAAGTTAAACCTGCTACTTCGCATTGATTTGAAGCTAAATATTGTGTTTCGAATGGATTTGAAGCTAACTCGTTTGTTTCGCATGCAGTTGAAACTAAATCATGTATATCACAAGTATTTGCAGCTAAACAATTCATTCGCATGGATTTGAATCTAAGCCTTCTACTTCGCATTGATTGGATCCTAAATCACGTGTTTTGCATGGATTTGAAGCTAAGCCTTCTACATCGCATTGATTTGAAGCTAAATCGTGTGTTTCGCGTGGATTTGATGGTAACTCGTTTGTTTCGCATGCAGTTGAAGCTAAATCATGTCTTTCACAAGTATTTGAAGATGAACCATTTGAATCGCATGGTTTTGAACCTGAGCCTTCTATTTCGCACTGATTTGCACCTAAGTAATGCGTTTCGCATGAATTTGAAGCTAAACCTTCTACATCCCATGGATTTGAAGCTAAACCTTCTACATCCCATGGAATTGAAGCTAAATCATGTGTTTGCCATGGATTTGAAGTTAAACCTGCTACTTCGCATTGATTTGAAGCTAAATCATGTGTTTCGCGTGGATTTGAAACCGAAACATTAGATTTGCATGGATTTGAAGCTAAGCCTTCTACTTCGTATTGATTTGAAGCTAAATCATGTGTTTCGCATGGATTTGAAGCTAACTCGTTTGTTTCGCATTCAGTTGAAGCTATATCATTTATACCGCAAGTATATGATGCAAAATTAGTTGTATCGCATGGATTTGAAGCTAAACCTTCCACTACGCATTGACTCGATCGAAATCATGCTTTTCTTATGCATTTGAAGCTTAATCGTGTGTTTCGCGTGGATTTGAATCTATCTCGATTGTTTCAGCTGCATTTGAAACTATATCACTTATATTCCCAAGTATTTGAAGCTAAATCATTCGTCTCGCATGGTTTTGAAGCTAAGCCTTCTACTTCGCATTGATTTGAAGCTAAATCATGTGTATAGCATGGATTCGAATCTAACTCGTTTGTTTCGCCTGCATTTGAAGCTAAATCACGTTTATCACAAGTATCTGAATCTAAACCATCTGTTTTACAAGAATATGAAGCTAAACCATGTGTTTCGAATGAATTGGAAGCTAAATCATGTTTTTCGCATAGTTTTGAAGGTAACTCCTTTGTTTCGCCTGCATTTGAAGCTAAATCATGTATATCACAGGTATTTGAAACTAAACCATTTTTTTCGCATGGATTTGAAGATAAGCCTTCTACTTCGCATTGATTTGAAGCTAAATCAAGAATTTCGCATGGATTTGAATCGAACTCATTGGTTTCGCCTGCATTTGAAACTATATCACTCATATCGTTGGTATTTGAAGCTAAATCATGTGTTTCGCATGTATTTGAAGCTAACTCGGTTGTTTCGCATGCAGTTGAAGTTAAATCATGAATATCACAAGTATTTTAAAATAAACCATTTGTTTCGCATTGATTTCAATCTAAACCTTCTACTTCGCATTGATTTGAAGTTAAATCATGTGTTTCGCATGGATTTGAATCTAACTCGTTTGTTTCGCCTTCATGTGAAGCTAAATCATGTATATCACAAGTATTTGAAGCTAAACCATTTGTTTCGCATGGATTCGAAGATAAGCCTTCTACTTTGCATTGATTTGAAGCTAAATCATGTGTTTCGCATGGATTTGCAGCTAACTCGTTTGTTTCGCCAGCATTTGAAGCTATATCACTTATATCGCAAGTATCTAAAGTTAAATCATTTGTTTCGCATGGATTTGAAGCTAACTCGTTTGTTTCGCATTCAGTTGAAGCTATATCATTTATACCGCAAGTATATGATGCAAAATTAGTTGTATCGCATGGATTTGAAGCTAAACCTTCCACTACGCATTGACTCGATCAAAATCATGCTTTTCTTATGCTTTTGAAGCTTAATCGTGTGTTTCGCGTGGATTTGAAACTATCTCGATTGTTTCAGCTGCATTTGAAACTATATCACTTACATTCCCAAGTATTTGAAGCTAAATCATTCGTCTCGCTTGGTTTTGATCTAAGCCTTCTACTTCGCATAGATTTGAAGCTAAATCATGTGTATAGCATGGATTCGAATCTAACTCGTTTGTTTCGCCTGCATCTGAAGCTAAATCACGTTTATCACAATTATCTGAATCTAAACCATCTGTTTTACAAGAATATCAAGCTAAACCATGTGTTTCGCATGAATTGGAAGCTAAATCATGTGTTTCGCATGGTTTTGAAGGTAACTCGTTTGTTTCGCCTGCATTTGAAGCTAAATGATGTATATCACAAGTATTTGAAACTAAACCATTTTTTTCGCATGGATTTGAAGATAAGCCTTCTACTTCGCATTGATTTGAAGCTAAATCAAGAATTTCGCATGGATTTGAATCGAACTCATTGGTTTCGCCTGCATTTGAAACTATATCACTCATATCGTTGGTATTTGAAGCTAAATCATGTGTTTCGCATGTATTTGAAGCTAACTCGTTTGTTTCGCATGCAGTTGAAGTTAAATCATGAATATCACAAGTATTTTAAAATAAACCATTTGTTTCGCATTGATTTTAATCTAAACCTTCTACTTCGCATTGATTTGAAGTTAAATCATGTGTTTCGCATGGATTTGAATCTAACTCGTTTGTTTCGCCTTCATGTGAAGCTAAATCATGTATATCACAAGTATTTGAAGCTAAACCATTTGTTTCGCATGGATTCGAAGACAAGCCTTCTACTTTGCATTGATTTGAAGCTAAATCAAGTGTTTCGCATGGATTTGCAGCTAACTCGTTTGTTTCGCCAGCATTTGAAGCTATATCACTTATATCGCAAGTATCTAAAGTTAAATCATTTGTTTCGAATGGATTTGAAGCTAACTCGTTTGTTTCGCATGCATTTGAAACTAAATTATGTATATCACATGTATTTGCAGCTAAACAATTCATTCGCATGGATTTGAAGCTAAGCCTTCTACTTGGCATTGAATTGAAGCTAAATCGTGTGTTTTGCATGGGTTTGAAGCCAACTCGTTTGTTTCTCCTGTATTTGAAGCTGTATCATATATATCGCACGTATTTGAAGCTAATCCATTCGTTTCGCATGGATTTGAAGCTAAGCCTTCTACTTCGCACTGATTTGCACCTCAATAATGTGTTTCGCATGGATTTGAAGCTAAACCTTCTACATCCCTTGGATATGAAGCTAAATCATGTGTTTGGCATGGATTTGAAGCTAAACCTTCTACATCGCATTGATTTGCAGCTGAAACATGTGTTCCGCATGGATTTGAATCTAAGCCTTCTCCTCCGCATTGATTGGATCCTAAATCACGTGTTTTGCATGGATTTGAAGCTAAGCCTTCTACATCGCATTGATTTGATGCTAAATCATGTGTTTTGCATGGATTTGAAGCTATCTCGTTTGTTTCGCCTGAAGTTGAATATATATCACTTATATCACAAGTATTTGAAGCATAACCATTTGTTCCGCATGGAGTTGAAGGTAAGCCTTCTACTCCGCATTGATTGGATCCTAAATCACGTGTTTTGCATGGATTTGAAGCTAAGTCTTCTACTTCGCATTGATTTGAAGCTGAATCATGTGTTTCGCATGGATTTGAAGCTAACTCGTTCGTTTGGCCTGCAGTTCAATCTACATCACTTATATCGCAAGTATTTGAAGCTAAATCATGTGTATCGCGTGGATTTTGAAGCTAACTCGTTTGATTATTCTGCATTTGAAGCTATATCACTTATAAGCCATGTGTTTGAAGCTAAATCATTTGTTTCGCATGGATTTGGAGCTAAACCTTCTACATCGCATTGATTTGCAGCTAAATCATGTGTTTCGCGTGGATTTGAAGGTAACTCGTTTGTTTCGCATGCAGTTGTAGCTAAATAATGTATATCACAAGTATTTGTAGCTAAATCATTTGTTTCGCATGGATTTGAAGCTAAGCCTTCTACTTCGCATTAATTGGAAGCTAAATCACGTGTTTTGCATGGATTTGAAGATGAACCTTCTACATCGCATTGATTTGCAAATGAATCATGTGTTTCGAATGGATTTGAAGCTAACTCGTTCGTTTCGCCTGTATTTGAATCTATATCACTTATATCGCAACTATTTGAAGCTAAATCATGTGTTTCGCTTGGATTTGAAGCTAAACCTTCTACATCGCATTCATTTGAACCAATTCATGTGTTCCGCATGGATTTGAAGCTAACTCGTTCGTTTCGCCTCTATTTGAATCTATATCACTTATATCGCAAGTATTTGAAGCTAAATCATATGTTTCGCTTGGATTTGCAGCTAAACCTTCTACATCGCATTCATTTGAACCAATTCATGTGTTTCGCGTGGATTTGAAGGTAACTCGTTTGTTTCGCATGCAGTTGAAGCTATATCACCTTTACCCCAAGTGTTTGAAGCTCAATCATTTGTTTCGCATGGATTTGAAGCTA